>NW_010300303.1:0-13879 GCF_000700745.2 Antrostomus carolinensis | reverse complement strand
GGCATTCAGAGCACAGCTGAACCAGCGATATGGTGACTTTCTGATTTTAATGCCTGGACACCACTGTCATTTCTCCCCCTACTTATTATCACAGTTTTTCTGCAAATTCAAAAGAGATGGCTGCAGCATGTTTTCTCCCCTTCCCCACCATGCATGTGCATATCGTCACTCAGGGTTTGGAATTTTGGATGTAAAATTAGTATGTGTCAGGAACAGACTTCCAGGAACTTTTCAAACAGGGACCAGGAGGATCTCCTACATGCAGTTGAATAGTTGGAATGAAAAAAAACTCCAAAAAAGTTTGGGTGAAAATGCACACCCTGATTGTGAACAGAAGGGCATTAGGGTACTTTCCTATATGTCAGCTAGTGCCAGAAGATAAACACCAACTTTCAGTGAATGAAACAAAAGTTAAGTCCTTAAAGACAGCTAAGGAGCTAGGGTGAGTGGTCTAATCCTTCAGCTGTTTCTCCCGAGTCTCTGTAAGTGTTCCTGCTCCTGTGATTTTCAGAGATTTTCCTTCAAGATTAGTCAAACGCCTGATAGCATTTCATTATCAGGTGTTTTCCCAATGTCTCCTGTTACTTTCAAAAACCATAAAAAGAGGGATTTCTCTCTTTCTTCTTTTCTGTTTTCACACAGCCTTCAGTCACACATTGCCATCTTATGTCCATTAGAGTCTGGTAATGGCACATTTTTGGTAAGTGATTGTTTACATGGCTTCCTGTACAAATCAGTGGAGTTTAATAATGGCATAATTAATCTGTTTCATGTCTCTGAAATGACATTCTTTTTTTGCCATTAATTGCTCTTCCTCAAATTGCTCTGTTTCCTAGGACCTCCCTTAGTAAGTTGGCCATTGCCCAGTGAAATTTCCAAATTGAAAAAGCACCACAACCAGGACGTTTCAAGAAACAGTCACGTTTATAGGTCTTTGTTACTTCTCTGTTATGATTGCAGCTTCTCATCCAAGTTTTTGCACACCCTTATATTTGCATTCATGTTGGCACGTTGACTCCTGATTTGAAGATCAGTCCTGAGTTTGTTTCTTTGCCAGTTCTGAGACAGTTTTCCACTATATTCTCCAAGACTTCAAGTGGCACAGTTGGTCTTCTGAGTTCACTTTCATTTAGACATGTGTTTTTCCAACTGTTTTGCATCTAAAAACACCTTTTGTAGGAATTCTTAGGACAAATTCATACAGTGCTGTCCTAGTGGCATGTCATTTAAAAGCAAATAAAGCTCAGGCTGAACACTGAAAATGCTCTTACTTCTCCCATTTTGTTTGCAGCTGTGGGAGTGGTGTGTTTGTTTCATTTTTATATTTTTGCAGTCATTTCACAGATAGTCTTATTGAGACTAGTATGCCACCACTGGTCAGTGAGCTACCAACCAAGTTATCGATCTAAATCAGACTTCTATGCATGCATATTTCATATGCTTTGCTCTTCTAGAAAGAGCTATTCTTAAACAGACTACAGAGTTACCTTTATATCTGTCTTTTATTTTTTAGTCTGGTTCCAAAAGTTTTAAAGGTTTCTTAAAATTACTGTTATCAGGAAGGGAGATAATATCAAATTTTTGTAAGTAAGTCAGATGTGCTAGAAGAAATAATACAACTTGGACAGCAGGTCATCTGTGAGAGGACGCAGTTTTTAAACAGAAATCTTTCCTAACTAGCTCCAGCACAATCTACCTATGTGAACCTCTTAGGATTGAAAAAAAGCACTTTTCTCCCTGTGAGAAAGACACTAGAATACAATCAAACTGAAGGATTTTCACAGGTATTGATTCACAAAATCTGTACCTTGGAAATTATAAAAATACACTTATTAAGAGTCTCACACTTGAAACACTGACTGAAAACTCATGAGCAGTTCCTGGAGCTGGGTACGGCCTCATCTCTTCTACCAAAGCAAGTCTTCAGTCTCTATTTGGAGAACTTTTCTTTCCCAGTGAAGCTAAAAACACAGCCTGGTCTCAACCCAGAAGGAATCCAGTCCTGCCCACAGATGAAAGAGCAAGGAGCAGTGGACTCATCTTGACCTACCCTGACAGAGGTCTTAGGTGATGAGTTCCCACAGGTTACTTGGGGTAGTTTGGATGTATCACTTGGCTGTGTAGAAACTGGCAGAGCTCTACCCTGGACATGGCAACAGGGTAGCGGGGAGGAGCTGACAGCTCAGGAAGAGAAAGTCTGAGCTAGAGTTTGTTATGCCTTTGCCAAAGGAGCTTAACTCTGAGATGAGAGTGACAGTGAGCTGATAAAGATGAGTAGCTTGTCTTCTAGAGCAAAGTAGGGTTTGTTTTTTATCACCTTTGTAAATGCACACAAAGGAAAAAGGTGCCACAGATCAGCTGGTGGAGAATTACTTGTAGGAGGTATAATTGCAATAACAGAAGATACATTTCAGTGGATGACCAACAATGAAGCTGCCTCTGTGACTGCCACTAATCCATTGTAACTCAAGAAAAACTTCCTTGTTTATATTTGTCTTAATTAAATGCTTATCAGTGAGAGAACAACTCCTGAGGCATCAGCCAGCCTCCTGTTAAAGGTTGCACATTGCACTGTGGCTGGGGATGAAACGCAGGCTCCAAGGCTGTCAAAAAAACCAAGTCAGAGTAGTCAAGGATCAAAGAGTTTGGGACTCTTCTGGGAGCACCCAACTCTAAAGATCTCACTGACTGCACACAGAAAGCAGCCTGAAACCAGGGAAAGGTCTCAGCAGGAGGGAGATGAAGATTTGCCTTTCCCTCGTCTATAAACTATTGTTACACTTCAGGGATCTTTGATCTCACTACAAGGGATGGAAGGGAGGGAAGTACTAGGAGGACTCTTTGTTCCTCTAATGTTATCTCAGTTCTTCATCTGAGATGCAGCAACAAGTTTAAGTCAAAGACAAGTCTTGTGAACTCCATGTGTGTTCCTAGCCCCAGAATCAAGGATATTCTCAGATGTGAATAAATTACAAAGCACCAAGGGAAAAAAGAGTGAAGTTATACTGCTGTAAGCAAAATTATAACCTGATACTCTTCATAATTTTAATAACCTCATATTGTAATTCCTCCCAAAAGCTGCTGTCTTTGGTACAGACAGAAGACAGACAGGATTACCTTTTTATCTTGTCAGTTCCTCGTGATGTGATGGGAGTGGCAGTGATGTCAGCGTAATGCCCTGAAGAATAATAATGAAGGCTTAAAAAAATATTGCAACACAAAGAAATGCAGTGCAGTGACCACAGCTGGTCTACATCTCCTCACTCGCTGTAGAAACTTGGGCAGGGAAAGGGAGGGGGAGGGTTTTTTGCTGCATTTTCCAGAATCTGTAATCAAGACCATGAAACCAAAAGGCCACTACCTTAAAAATTGATATAGGGGAAGATGAACAACAAAGTTCCTGTTTCTGTGACACATTCTGTGACAAAATTTAATGGGGCATGCTATGGCCTTGCTTATATTCCATGTCCACTGTGCCAGATACTTACTGTGAGCCACCCTTCAGATGTACATAGAGGGTACGATAGAATTGTAGGGTGATGGCTGATGATCAAGAGACACCTAGCAGCATCTCATGTCTGGTACAAGACTCACACTGCAAACTAGTGTTGTGGCCATCTGACCTTATGTAGTTATTTCACACTTGAGAAAAGATACCTGAATACATAATGTGTGTAATAGGTTTTTCTGTTGACAACCCTGGCTCACTTCAGAGAAGAAGTGCTGGAGAAAGGCAGTCTGGGCATTTGCAACTGTTTGCAGAAACTAGTAGTAATGGCTTAATAAGCTCCTAGTTTTCCAAGGTGTGTAAAATCTTATGTGAGCTTCTCAGCTTCTTCCATTTCTATTGACTGGTGAGAACACTGGGTACTCAAAACATGACAAAAAGGGCTCAGTATGATTCAGATCAGCAGCTGATGTTTGTAAAAGGTTGGATTCCAATAAAATAATCCAGAATAAGCCTTATTCCAGTTCTTTCATGGATATACTAGACATTTAGAAGAGAAATTAAGTGCTTGTTTTAATCAAATCTGTGCTACTCTTTGGAGCTGTGATTTCAGACATGACCTTTGCCTCAGAGAGATAAAAGAGGAGAATTCATGTCATCAAACTTCAGACATCTAAGTAAGATCTTCAGCGGAATGTTCAACCTTCCACTGACCACGGCAGCAGCCTCAGCTCCAGAATTACAGTTAGCAAGTGTAAATTCCATTAGGTGTAAATGGCCTTGAATTGAAGGAAATTTGCAACCCACAAGGAATCTAAATGAAATGGTCCCAAGTTACAGATACACTTATGTAGAGTGAATCTAACTGCAAATCAATGTTTTGATCTTCATCAGAGGCAGCTGAGCTAACAATGACAGTTGCCAAGGTCACAATAACCTTGCAAAGAGAAAGCAACTTCTGTTGTCAATAGTACTTGAGGATGGAGGGGGGAAGTATGCCTAATACTAAAAGGCACCATAGTTCTCCATGGAGACAAAGTAAGAGACCAGCTATCTCCCACTGATATTGGTACGAAGTGATTAGGTCAGGAAAAGGTGGGATCACTCTCCCTGATCCCCAGCTGCACAGCAGGTGCTGTAATGTGCTGGCATGTACCTGGCATCACTGGAAGACCTATGGCCAACAGCTGGCACCTTTAGACTCTATTATTCCCTTTGCTACCTGTGTGGAACTAGAGCTTTCTGAAGCAGCATGAATTAATTCCCAACAGTTGTGAATCCTGCATAATTCGTTTATTCATGTGCCTGTAAAAGACATTAAAATTTAAGAGTCTGAAATAAAAATGAGTGTAATTGCACCTGTTTTTAGATTCCTTCCCATTCTGCTCTACCATTTCATTTTTACTGCCATTTAAATGGCACAATGTTTAATTGAAAGCTCTGAATTGCTGATTGCAGTTACAATGCAACCTCTCAGTGGGGAAAAATACACCCTTTGTAAATTGTTTGGAAATGAAGTAGTGTCTTTGCTATGCACAATCTCAGATATGGATGTGGAAAGCCAGAATTAGAGCTGTGATAGCGCCTATAATTTCTGGATTAATGAAGATTAATAGGACTGTTTTTAGTGAGCAAACTGTGTGAACCCTGTGAGAGCTCTGGCATGTATGGGGAAACACAGCACACACTTCACAGGGACTCTTTCCATGCTGGGTTAATTAGCAATTAGTAGCCTTTAGAAATTTATTAATTTGTTTAACCATAACTTCAGAAATGGAACATGGCAAATTTCTGCAAAAAACACAATTAAACATAAATCAAATGTAAGATAACTCGGGAAAGCTGCACACCATAGAACTTATGAATGCAGCCAAAGGGCTGTTGGTCACACCACACGAGTGATTCTCTACATATGTAGCACATTATAAGGCACTGCTGTGCGAAGTGCTGTATGCAGAGGCAGTAAGGTAGCTCTCTCCTAGCAAGAGTAGGAAAAAGGAGGTGAGGTCAACTGAGGGAGTTCATGCTGCCACCGAAGCACCCATGATCAGGGAGCTAAATGGTGAGTTTATACAGCGATCTCAGTATGCTGCCTCCGGAGGCTTTAAGACAATGAGAAAACCTTTCCCAAGAGTGCAGTGGATTGTGGATTAGGTTCCTTTCTGTCATATATCAACTCTAGTGAGAATTTTACATGTTTGGAATCAATTGTAAAGGACTGATGAAGCATAAGACTCAAAAGCTACTCTTAAAATAGGAAATATCCAGTAGGGGCAACCACAGTGTTTGTGGTCAGGATTCCCTGCACACTCCTACTATAAATATGATAGAATGGAGTTGTTTGGGGTTTTTTTTTCACTTCATTCCTGATCCAAAACTTTGGCCAACATTTGCAAAACCAATATTACCTGAGCTTGATTTCAAGTTGACTCTGATTAGTCTGTGGTCCTGATCATTCCTCCATTCTTGCTCAATCTGTGCCTGGGAAAAAAACAACAACAACAACAACAACAACAAGAAAGACAAAATTCAGAATTCAGTGCATATGAGTTGTTATGCATTTTCTTTTTAAATATAGAAATATTGGGTCTCCTGAAGACGAACGTGATGGAGAGGGCACAGGAGGTGACATTTCTTGATAATATCTCTGGGAAATAAAACTGCTGATACTTTCACATAGCTCTAGTTTCCAGCCACTGTTATGTTTTTATGATATGATCAATAAATATATAGATAGAAGGGACATTTGCTACCACACAGAATACAATAGCTTGAAACATGAAAAGTGGTTTCTGCATCCTTTTAACTGGTGGTTAACCTCATTGTATTACTGCACCTGCCAAGGCTGTGAGAACTAAATACAGCTGGTGTCAGCGTCTGGCCAAGTGAACCTAACCCTATGTTAATTCGAGCAGATGTAAGCAACCACATGGTTGATTCTGGCATGACGTGATGAGACTGTGCTTCATCACAAGCTGGAGTGATGGTTCCCAAGATCAGAAACCAGGGCAAGATACAGCTAATTGCTTCTCCCTCTTCACTGAATCCAGCCCTGACAAATCCACAAAATCAGGGATTAATTCAGGCTGGAAAGGGCCATGTTCATGAAGTTTCAGGAGGACCATGAAGCTACTTTCACCTTAGAGCCTTTCAGAGCAGTTGAGTTGTCAAGGAGAGACAAGGAAAGAAGAAACTTCCTTAGGGGTTGCCTTGTCTAGGCATCCCCTAACCAGAGGTACTGTACGAACAGGATAAAATAACAGCCCCATACCCCAAGGGGAAGAGAACAAAGTAAGTCAAAACTCAGAACTGTGAGAACAAAGAGCTGGTGTTCTTGGCAACTAGCAGGCAAGGAAAGCTTTGAGAAGGAATGTGATGAAGAAACGAAGAAGCTGTGCAGATATACTTTGAGGAGAGACCCTATCTGAGATGTTGCTTATGTTTTTCATGTGTTTGGCTTTGCTTTTTTCAGTAAAAGGACCATGCCTGAAAACTAAGCAAGACAGTGAAAGAGAACAGGAGAACTCCAAGGCCCCTCCCTTTATTTCCTTACATGCCTTACCCCCAAATGACCTGTACTGATTCCTCCAGCAAACACCCCATAAAAGACCAAGCCAGTGAATTATTCCCTTCTTATAAGGAGCTTCTCCTGAAACTCTTGCATGGTCCCAAGAATATCTTGCTTGTCTTACACTGAGTACAAGATGGCCAGGAGAGAGATACTGAGCAAAGAGGCCTTTATTTTAACCCTGCATGCAGTTCAGCTCTCACTAACTCCTCTGAGAGCTCATCATATTTACATTTTTGAAGCACGGAACAGCAGGCTCTTAATTAATATAAGGAATGCAGCCAGTCCGTCCATCTTTGTTCAGTGCTGCATAATTTCCTATGTTATTTTGTTGAGCTTTATTCACTTCTAAATAGCATGAATGCAAGGTTACCAGATCTCTAAAGAACCCTTAGTTCTACAGCAGATGAGGGAAGGAAGTTGGTAAATAATATACATTTACACTGCAACCTGCACTTACAAAACATAGGGGTACATACATAGTCCTGTAATATATTCTACCAGATGGTTAGAATTGCATGGTTACTCTGTCTGTCAGATGTATCTTTTTATGTATATGCAGATTATGTATACATATTAGGTATAAATTATAGACACAATAGGAGGCACCACTAAGAAAAATCAGATTAAGGCAAACAGAACTAGTCATGTGTTTACAGTTCACATGCAATTTTTTTGTTTCTGAATTGGAGCCACTAAGCAGTCATCCATGCATAACTTTCTTCCTCTGACCATGTATATGATAGGGAGCATGAATAACACGGATGTGAATCCTTATCATCTTTCCCCTCTCTTCTCACACAGAATCCCGTGACCACATTGTTTACAGATAAAATATTACTCAACACTATTTTAATATCTAACTTTATGAATACTGAGATGGTATTTCTTCATCAGAACAGGAAAATCCTCAGGATTATAGATTGGACAGATGCAAATCACTGCAATATAGTTAGAATGAGACAACTAATAACAAGGATGTTATTTCACCAATTGCCACACTTAGGTCAGGAGAATGTCTAAATGAGGTATAAGACACATATGGTGGGACCAGATGACCTCTTGAGGTCCCTTCCAACCTGAATTATCCTATGATATATGATCATATTATTTTAGGGAACAAAGAGGTAAACTGGGTGACTACAGCACAAAAATCAAAGAATTAAGCTTTTCCTTGAATATCTGTCTCTTCATGTGACTCTCACTATTTTCTTCACTCTTTTTTTCCTACTCCCCTGCAGAGTAATCTTGCAGGTTTTCTTAACTGAGATTTCTCAGGTAGAGGAGAAGATCTATGAGAAATGGAAATTTCATGACAGGTTTGGTGAAATTCTGTTTCTGTTAGCTTCTCTGAAGCAATGTCAGGGTGAGTTAAGGATTTTCCACCTTCAGCAGTGAGGAATCAAGAGAAAGATAACCAAATTCTCAGATGCTCAATTCTGCTCCCTATGCCCACCTTCGACATAGCATTGGTATCATCACTGCAGGAAGCAGTTCAGGTTGCTCTGCAGTATGGATGGCTCTGTGACCTCATCTCTGAACTGACACCTTAGCAGTCATGCCTATACTTTAGTTCAGTCTATAAATCTCAGCCACATAAGGTGGTTAGACCACAGTAGAAGAGAAAGTTTCTTAGTGTACAGTCATGGGACAAAGTCACATTCTGGAGTGTTTCCAGAAAGGCCATAGGCAAGTATAATGTTACAGTCCTTTTCATTTAGAATGTTAACCAGCAACATGAGAAACCAACCTGCTTCTACAGTAGGTTGGTTAAACTTTTCAGGTTGACCTCAGGCCATCACATGAAAAAGTCCAACGTTTCAATATCACAGAAATTCCAAACCTGCCACTCAGTTTCTGCACCTAAGTTTTTTTGCAGGGAAGTCCCTCCAGCATCTACATTTCTTTTTCTAGTGATGCACAAAGTGACCTGGTGATCTGCAAAACCTTATCTGCATTCACAGTTTGTATGCCACTCTCTGTCCCCACATTTCTGGGGCTCAAGGTGATGAGCAGTCCGACAGCGGGACTAGTGCCACTCCTGTCCTCCACAATCCAGTTATTACAGCCCATCTCTGCGTCAGGACAAACATGGCTTTTCACTCTTCCAGACCAAAGCAGGAACATGATATCATGACTCAGCTCTAGAAGAGTTCTTGAGTCACCAGGCTATTATTTTCTCCTCCTGAGGTTGTACAACTTTGTATAATGTAAAAAAGTATTCAGGAGGACACAGGGAGTGAGGCAAAGACATCCTAACAGTTGTGGTCCTTAATTGAATTAGTGGAGTCCAGATGCAGGGTGAAGAGTTATTCCAGATAAAGTGGAAATCTTCCAGTAGAAGCACTGTTATTTTCAGACACTGACTTTGGAGAAGAGAGACTTGACTCCCAAGCCTTGTTCTAAATCAAGCAGAGGCTGGATTTGAAGCTCCTCTGTCCACAAAGAGCTAACTAGGCTTGGGTGAAAAAACAGTTTATGTTTCTCTTCTGGCAGCTGTTTTGGAGAGGTGGAGTTTAAACCTAAGCTATTTCTTCCTGTCTTTACAATCAGCTCAGCAGCGAGCTGAGCACACAGCATAGCTTGCTATCTGTTCCTGGTCACACTCCTGTACAGAGAGTGAGTCTGTGAACTGACCTTCAATTTTCATGTGTAAAACAGAAAAAAACAGCTGCCTCTCATGTGTGTTGAGAAAGAAGATAGTGATGTGACCCTACACTATAGTAATGAAGACCATGTAAGTACCTAGAAGATGATTAAATTTATTGGTTTCCACTGTGTAAGGACTAAGTGATGTTATCTGGTTTGATACTCATCTAGTACAAGTTCAGACAAATTTAAGACAATGCAAACCTAAATTAATTTTACATTAGGATGTCTGTACTTTCCTGTGAGGAAACACTGGTCTGTAAAGAAAAGAAAAGAAAAGAAGCAAAAAGTACTTGTCAGGTAACACGTATTAAATCTTATGCAAACATGGATTAATCTGAAAATTATCCAAAATTAAAAATTTCATCTCAATTTAACAGATTAGAATTTTCTATTTCATTGACCCAAACTGTAACTAAAATATAGCAAGATCTCTTTTGTCAGAACTAGATTTTCTATAACACAGTTATTTTCACTGAAAATTCCTGGACAGTCCTATCTATAAACTAGGAAAAACTCTGATCTCCATCAGTAGTGATGGCTCAGGTAGCTTAGTAGCAATCTCAGCAATATTAGCTTTCTTCCAGACCTGTGTCTGGCATAAATCTGAGAAGATTCCGGTAATTTTGGAAGAAATAAGCCACAATGGAAGTTACAGCTGCAAATGAACTTGTCTATTACAAAACTTTTTTGCTTTGTGTATAACACTAGGAAAATAATAATAATAATAGCAACTCTAAAAACTGTAGGAAGTTGCATTTTAGTGCCGCTAGCAGCTGGTATAGCAAGCAAGATAGTCAGAGATGGAAACATACCATCAAAATAATGTTAACAGCTTTTGCTGGACTGCACTTTTCCAGATGCCATAGAGCTAAATGACAGTTGCTAAAAATTAGAAAGGGAGAAAAAATGAAGTTGCCTAGTTTTCTAAGCAGTCAGCACACCATTTACTTTACAGCAGTTTTGGCACAGTAATTTTCTAAACACAGGTAAAAAACCCACAACCCTACTGGAATCAGAGCTTAGATTATGTTAAGTTTATGTCACTAGAAAAAATATCTTATTCGGGCTTTTCTTCAGAACATAGAGAAATTATGTCAGAACAGATGGGCAGGGATAGCAAAAGCTTACATGAGGAGATTATAAAACAACAACGCTACTGACTTTTAATATACTTTAAACTCCTGTCTTCTGCAGATGCCACCTCTCCTCTATACTGCAAAATTTATCAATTTACAGTGTATTCTGTACAGTGTGGGCAATTCCACAATGTCCAGTAACATCATTCAACATGGCAAAGCCTTTGAAAGAAACTTACTGCCCTGTGTATTTGATTTTTATTTATGCTAAAGTAGCACTTAGAGCTCTATCTGCAATTAGAAGTGTCTACACATAATGTGATTACACTCTTTGTAGGAAGGGAAGAAGAATGGGAAAAAAAAAAAAAGGTCACATTCAGACCTCCTACTGAAGGTGCTGAACTAGGGGCTGAAACTAATGCTCTCTCGAAGAATTAGGGAGCAAAGGTCTGGCAGCTCTGGATAACAGACAACCACAGCAGCTTATTATTGAGTGTAGATGTCAAACAAGTAGCAATTTTGTTGTTACACTCTTATAGCAGAAAGTCTATATGCAGCCTATACAGCCTGAAGCTCAGCTATGAATTGGCCTCCTACTGATTTTAAAAGGCATCTTAAAAGCATTGGAAGTGCTGAGCCTGAGTGAGTAAAAAAAAATCACAAAGGAAACCCCTAGCAGAATGGAAGCTGGATCACTTCTGTTTTCATGAAAAGTCTTCCTTCATGATCTCCTTTTTTAAAGATTATTATTAATAATTTTAGTGGTGAAAATATGTTAACACAGCAAAGATGTGTCGTAAACCCTAAAGATTTACAATCTAAGGACCAAATCCTAGAGTTGGATCAACACTGGATAGCCTATGCATCCAAAGGGTTTTACATGTGTTTTTATTACATCATCATTTTTTGAACATCAAACTGTACAAAAAAAAAAAAAAAAAATGCACAGCAAAACTTGTAGACAAAAAATATATACGTAAAAAATTTTTTATAGACTTTGCTCCAGAAATATTACAATGGACATCCATTGTCCACAGAGTACTCAGTCCATTAATTTGTCACACATCATTTGTATGTACTATAACACATTTTTTGGAAAGATGCCCAGTCTTCATGTCAAGTGTTCAGGAATCTACCACAGAGCATCACAGAGTGTCCTAGTGATTAATACCATCCTCAGTTCCACACAATGTTTTCCACTGTAAATTTCCTTGTTATAAAGCCTAATAATATCAGATAGCCACTTCATCTTATCACCTGTAAGCAAATCTTCTTTCTAAGACAGCTAGGTTAAGCCCTTTCTCATTGTACAGACTTTCTTCACACCCTGTATACTCTTTAGACTTCTTTAATATTGCAACTATGCAGAACAGGGCTCATTTCACCTAACAGTTACCTAGAAGCAGCATCTTATTCACATCACCTCTATGTTCAGCTCAAGGAATTGACCTCACTGCTAGATAGCTGGAGTGATTCACTCTGTTGAGGTACTAGTCTCTCCAGTGACTGCAGAAGGAGCCTGGGCAATAGATTTTTGACTAGACATCAAATGTTTCAGTCAACATGGAGCCTGTCCTTTTAAGTGGTAAAAGTAATCCAGTGGTAGCTAAAATACTACCCTGGTAGCCCATCTCCCAGTCCTGCCCAGGAGCAGACATTATTTCCCAAATAGATCATGGCTGGTCCTCATTTCCTAATAGCTTGTTCTGGCAGGAACACTCGTACCCAGCCATAGATAAAAGACTGAAGCTGATGGAGAAGAAAAAACTGAAACAGACACACTGCTCACATAGCATTTGTCAGGCAGCAAAGTTAATTTCTATGTAATTACCACCCAAGTAAATTGTTTAATGTGGTAAAATGTGACCAGGGTTGTTACTTCTGTTGCAAGCAGTGGCTCATGATGCCATCTGCAACCCATCAACAGATCACATAGTGAATTTGCTGCAGATGTAGAGCAAACCCTCGACATCTCCAAGCATGTTGTTAAAAACCCCCATCAAGTGAATACTAACATTGCTGTTGTTTCAGATGTCACTGTGGCTATTTACACAGGGCTCAATGGTGCCGCACTTGTTCATGTTGATGAGGGAAGAATATGGTTAGTTAAGAGAAAAGCAGGTTGGCAGTAGCTTCTGAGGTTAGAAACAAAAATAAAAAGGGGATAAAAGACACATCAGTGTTCAACCATAATTGGAAATCCAGCTACACAGTGTGGAGAGGGGAGCAATGAGGGGAAAAGGAATGTGGTCTGTCATGAAAGCAGCTTTCTGGCAATTTACTGTGGGATCATGAGCAGTTCTATAAACAGCAGGCAACTGCTGGATCAGCTACTGACTCTTTCTGGGTGCAATGCACTCCAAGCTCAAAGCCAGCGGGTGAGCGTGCCAGGTCAGTCATAACCACACCAGGCAATGATGCTCAAATCTGTAAAGCTGAGCTAATGCACTGAACATTGAGAAGAAATCCAAGTGCATGGAGATGTGACGCAAACTGCTTGTGGACCTGCAGCATCTTTTGCAGAGTATTGTAAGGAGAGACAAGGAGAATCATAGGGTTTGGGCAGAGTTTGCTGCTGCTGTCATTGCAGGGACTGCCACTATACATGGGGAGAACCTTTATATCTTATTTTAAAAGTGTTATTTAATTACCCACAATCAAAAGGTAATTGTAAAAAAAATAATAATAATAGGCTTTCAATCTGTGCTTTAAAACACTGATCTATTTCCTGTTGTTGTACTTCTTGTCCCCACTCCACGTATCACTTGTTCCATATAAGTGCATAGATTTCTTTCTTACGTTTTTAGGTTTTGGGGGAATTTTTGTTTGGTTGGGGTTTTTTTGGTTTGGTTTGGTTTTGTTTGGTTTGGTTTGGTTTAGTTTGGTTTTGTTTGGTTTGGTTTGGTTTCGTTTCGTTTCGTTTGGTTTGGTTTGGTTTCATTTGGTTTGTTTTTTTTAAATGGGAACATTTCAGAAGCAGCTCAAGGATCCAGGAACCACCAAGTCTCTTTAGATTTGAGCTCCTTGGCGCCTGAGATGCCTTTGAAAATATCTCCCATGATTCACAGTAACCCAGACACTCAACAAATCTCATTCAAAGTGGAAAATTGAGCCCTATAAAAAGCTGTTCTTCCT
>NW_010300302.1:5768-8772 GCF_000700745.2 Antrostomus carolinensis | reverse complement strand
CCAGCTCTGTCCCAGCTGAAATCCAGGACAGGGTACCATCAGACGAACGTACAAAACACTCTCCAACGTGGATGAGGTGACCAGTGATGACGTTAGGATGCCCCTTTCCTACAGGGCAGCAGTAGTTCTGCTACTTGAACAAAGCTCTACTTCATTCCACAGACCTGAAAGTTTGATTGTCAACGTTGAAAATGCAGGGGGAGCCTTTAATTCTGATCTTTGCATGAGGAGCCTGAAGTTCTTGATTTCAGAGCATCTGATTCATTCAGATAGAGTATTAACAATCAAATTATGTATAAACTGCATCATTTCAAACTTTTTAAAAAAAATATTTAATGGCTCGTATTCCATGTATCACATGCACTTACACCAACTGCTTTCCAAACTTTTCTTGGGAACCTGTTTTTCCTTAAGCACAGAGGTCTAAACAAGCCTCAGGCTGAAAATAAGTGTAGCCCAGATCAGGAAGCCAACTGTTGTTCATGGAAATACAAGTGTTTGGAGAAACACCTGTACTGTGTTTTGAGAAACAAAAACATTGGGATATCTGGTAGCTGGTAACTGAGAGGGACCTGAGAAGGATCACTTCCTTGGTGTAACAGCAGAACCTGCCAGAGAAACAGGACTGCTTCCTCACAAGCCAGCAATCCTCGGGTTTTAGTGAGGAGAAAAAGAACAAGTGCATTTATTTTTCCACATAGATTGGCAAAATTCCCCTTTTTTTAAAAAAAACCTCCATTTGGCAGAACTGCATTACCCATTCAGAAAACAGATGCGGGCAGTATGTGTCACACCAGGTCTTGGAAGATGAATATTAATCTTTTTACAACAACTGCTGTAGCAGAATTGAAATTGAGGATGTGAGCAGCTCTAGCCACCTAGTTAAGAACTAGCTCCTCACAGTTAACGTTTTGGTGACAGCAAAGTCCCTAAACCTCCACTCATAACAAGAGCTTTGATTTATCCAGATTAAGAAATCTGATAGAGATTAGACGTGTTAAGAAACATTAGAATCACAGACTGGTTTTGGGTTGAAGGGACCTTTCAAAGCCATCTAGTCCAACCCCTGCAGTGAGCAGGGACATCTTCAACCAGATCAGGTTGCTCAGAGCCCCGTCCAACCTGATCTTGAATGTTTCCAGGGATGGAGCTTCTACCACCTCTCTGGGCAACCTGGGACAGGGTTTCATCACCCTCAGTGTAAAAATTCCTTCCTTACATCCAGTCTGGATCTCCCCTCTTTTAGTTTAAAACCATCACCCCTTGTCCTATCGCTACAGACCCTGCTAAAATCTCTGTCTCCATCTTTTTTATAGGCTCCCTTTCAGTATTCAAAGGCCAAATGTTCCTATAGTATCTTTGGATACAGTTCAAGCAAGCTGAAACTCCTTGTCCTGGTTTAACTCCAGACAGCAACTAAGCACCACGGAGCTGCATTGCTTACTTCCCCCACCCAGTGGGATGAGGGAGAGAACTGGGGAAAAAAGGTAAAACTCATGGGCTGAGATAAAGACAATTGAATAGGACAGAAAAGGAAGGGAAAATAATAATAATAAAAGAATATACAAAACAAGTGACACACAATGCAATTGCTCATCACCCGCTGACCGATGCCCAGCCAGTCCCCAAGCAGTCACCACCACCCCCCCGGCCAACTCCCCCCAGTTTTATTGCTCACCATGTTCAGCATGACATCCTACGGTGTGGGACATCCCTTTGGTCAGCTGGGGTCAGCTGTCCCAGCTGTGTCCCATCCCAGCTTCTTGTGCACCCGCAGCCTCCTCACTGGTGGGGTGGGGTGAGGAGTAGGAAAGTGTTGGACTTAGTGTTGGCGTTGCTCAGTAACAATTAAAACAGCCGTGTGTTAGTAACGTTCTTCTCATCCAAAATCCAAACCGCAGCACTGTACCAGCTGTTGGGAAGAAAATTAACTCTATCCCAGCTGAAAGCAAGACAGTGGTGAGTAGACAAAGGGATTTTAACACCAGTAGAGGTGGTAAAAATTATTATATAGGGTTTTGTTCTGCAAATAGGTCCACTGAAATAGAAGACCAAGCAGTGGCTCATTTCTACAACTGGCTCCATGCAGCCATATTCCTGGCAGAATGACATGAGGGCCAATAGGACACCGGAATCAACCACCCAACTTGGACCAGTTTCAAGACTGAGGCAAAAATACCAGATTGCTGCAAGTCTTCTAACCAGTCTGTTGCTCTGTCAATTGATTTTGAAAAGTGAGGATTAAAATCATTTTAGATTCTACATTAGAGAAATGGTGTTGCACTGAGGCAAGCACAGCAAGTCCCTGCCAGATGTAGGCTAAAGACACGGTGCAGATAAGCTCTAAGTCACTCCTTGAACACATTGCACAATAAATGTTGTCCTAAGGATTATGTGCATTCCTACGGTAGCCAAATTCCCTTCAATTATCACATTATTGCCTTCTACAATGATAAGTCATGGTGAGATTAAAAAGAAATATTCACCGAACTGTTCATAAAACAAGCAAATGGGTCTTATGTACCTTGAAATAGGCCATTCCTACCACAGGGTGTTATCACCACATCAGCTCTCCTCTTTTCTCCACTTTGGATCTTTAGGCAGCTCCTGTTCCGCACCAGCCACTGTGCCATCTCCGTATCCTTGCCCATGTCTGACAGTGGACCAGCAAGTTCTCACATCAACAACTTTTAGAAGTAGAGTTGTTTTCTCAAAAGAAAATATATTAATAGCTCAAAGAAGCAGAAACAAGGAACCTCTCCACAGATGGGATCTGCACAGCATGCCATGGGAAAATCCACGCAGTGCTGAACCAACGCATGGTGTCCAGCACCAGAAGGGACATAAGCTTTACTCACTATCTATATTCCTAATTTTTATTCTGTCTTATTAAAGCTGCTATTTTATTAAAGCCATTTTTTCTTGGATCTTTCTTGCCGAGGTGCAGAAAGAGCCCTGCACCATCTTCCTCTCTCCCACACTTCAGCCCTACTGGGGCAGAACA
>NW_010300302.1:0-5738 GCF_000700745.2 Antrostomus carolinensis | reverse complement strand
ACCCTGCCGATACCGGGGGCATGAGATGGGAAAAAGGCAGTGTGGTGAGTTGACCCCAGCCAGCAGCAAAGCCCCCACCCAGTCACTCACTCACTCCCCCACAACAGGATGAGGGAGAGAATCAGAAGGGTGAAACTGAGAAAAAAACCCTCCTGGGTTAAGATAAAGTCAGTTTAATAAGCTGCCTTGGTTTAGTCCGTTGTTCTATCACCCAATGACAATGACCCCTCCTCACCTGAGAACAGGAATTGGGAAAAGGAAAGGGTTGAAATGAAAACAGATTAAATTATTTCTACACAAAGCAATCATATATTCAGCCTCCTAATACATATACATTGACATGTTATTAAATGGTTGGTCAAAGTTTCTTTGCCTAGTATGTAAATTAGTACGCATGCTCAGTCTTGTTACTCTGCCTATTTATTTTGAGTCAGTGGTATGATTTGGGTAGAGGGTTTGTGAGTCAGTGGTCGTGGTTCCCCCATGACAGAATTACCTCTCCCCTAGTTTCTTCCTTCTTTTGTCAAGTCTAAGCAGTTCTTCAGGGTTGACTAATTGAATTAGCAATTTATCAGTTCCACTTCTGCTTTTTGATGGCTACATCCTACCTATCAGACAAAGGTACGTTGTTTAAATCATGAATCTTTAACTACTAGTTTTTCTATCTTAATTTCTTATCTGGCCTCAGGCCAGTAAGGATGGGACTATACAATAGCAGTATACCTGGTCTGTATGTCTAATAGGTTTAACTTTATCCTTTGGTGTCTCAACATCACCACCACACCAGCCTCTGCGGTTGAAGCACCTGCAGCAACCTTTCTGCTGCTCCTACACTGATCCCCAGTGCAGAACCCTCGCAGGGAAAACCCTCCCTTTTTCTGTTACGGCTACTTAGCAATACGTGATGCTGGTAGTAGAATCACAGACTGGTTTGGGTGGGAAGGGACCTTAAAGCTCATCCAGTTCCAATCCCCCTGCCATCAGCAGGGACACCTTCCACTAGACCAGGTTGCTCAAAGCCTCATCCAACCTGGCCTTCAACACTTCCAGGGAGGAGCAGCCACAGCTTCTCTGGGCAACCTGGGACACTGTCTCACCACCCTCACACCGAAGAATGTCTTCCTCATATCTCATCTCAATCTCCTCTCTTGCAGTTTAAAGCCATTTCCCCTCATCCTGTCACACCCTCCCCAGCCTTCCTGGAGCCCCTTCAGGTACTGGAAGGCCACTAGAAGGTCTCCCCAGAGCCTTCTTCAGGTTGAAGTACGCACAAGGCTTTTCTGATAAAAATTATCCTTAACCCTGTTAGTTTTCTTGCTGGAGAAACTTGCAGAAAGTGGCTGACCGAACAAGTTTCACAAGAAGGGGATTTGTGAGCAGCATTCCCCAAAAGCAACACTTTAACTGAGGGTAGAGAGACATCCCCTCCATCAGGGATATCAGGTTTCCCAACCACTGGAATTACCCTTTTCTCTTCAAAGATACAGAGCCTGAAATGTGAACCACACACTCAAGCTTTTAACATTCATCTCAAAGGACTTACCTTTCAAAGAAGCACTCTGGTTGCCAAATGCCATTGACCTGAACACCTTTACCCCATGCCTGGACTATTTGCATTTCACTCACTGCATCTCTCCATGCCTTTAAATCACAGCAACTTGTTAATTCTACTGATGTTACCAGATGAAAGAAAAGCGGTGTCTTCAGCAGTAAGGATTCCAGCGGAACAAGCTTTTGGTGAACTACACAACAATGAGTCAAGAGAAACAGGGAAATGTTAATAGTTTGCTTGCAAGAACCCTCAGCACCATTTAGGATTTCAGCATATGGAAGCTGATGACCTAGCAAAGCGTTTTCTGCACATTGCGTCCCTTTGAACAATGATCAAAGTGACACAAGAGAGGGAAAGAAGGAGCACAGCGTGACTCAAGAACCCAAATCTACAATTTGGTAGCAGAAATACCAAGACTGTGGTGCAAGAACTGGCTTGTACCCAGATCTTTTCTCTTCAGGGAAAACTTTTACAACTGACCGTGCCCTTGCCAGGAAGAAAAAAAAATAAATAAACAAACTCCCAAGATTTCCAGTGATTTGCATCTGATCTACACCCAGACTAGCTGCATGGTCACCCAGGAACACCTGCCTTCTTGTCTTCTTCCAAGACTAAATTTCCTGGGTTTTTTTTCTTACCACACATGTACTATTAGGCTTTTTTTGTTTGGTTGGTTGGTTGGTTATTTTTTGGTGACACTGTCTCTCTGTCCTCACCTCCAATTGAAAGTGGCCCTGAGCCAGGCATGCTTGGAAGTACTTGGCCAGAGGATTCCTGAGCCCTCATATATAAAATCTCATTTGGCAGCAAAAAGGAGAGGGAAGGGACTTCATGTAACATCCAAACAACTAGAGTAACGCATTTCTACCAAACAATTCTTTCTCACTCTACACCACAGGCTTTTACAGCATGGCATCGGATCATAGTGGCATTGAACTTGGAGCTTAGGACTATAAAATAATATTATTTTATTATATAAAAATAAACTTACTTTTATTTCCTCTCCTGCTACCCTGACTTCTCCTTCCAGCACTGGAAGGACTGAAACTTCCCTAGGAAAGAGCATGAGAAAAGGCTTTGGAAACCATTTCAGCACAAAAGTGCAATGTGCAGACTTCCCAGCACAGACCTGCAATTCTGAAATGGGCTGGAAGCAGATGGTCCCCAGTCTCTAGGTCACCCTATTTTTTATTTTTACTTCACGTGCTTCATTCCAAGAGGACATAGTTAAATTGAAAGTGACTAAAGTCTAAGCTTCTAACTGAAAGAAAGTAGCATAGAGCGTATTTTGGCATGGAAAATGAATTTATATTGTCAAATCTTCTCTTTTGTTCCTCTCGCTAACCCCCTCAAGACCTGGTTTTGTATTTGTTACCAACATGAATGTCTTGGTACCCTTCTAGTGAATGAAGTATTCTTTACTTACTGTAGTAAATACTCTTACCAGCACTGGTAGCACTGGTCGTTTACTGGTTCTCAGCCAAAACTCTGCTTTTGAAACAAACAACAACAAAAAGATGTTTGCTCAGCTTCCCTTAGCCCACAGGTGCACGCCTAACATGGATTACTGCTTTGAAAATAGGGTCCATCTGACATTCCCAGATTTCAGACCCTGGAAATGTCTGTAACAGATCAACTCTGAAAAACTGAGCCCTGGGAGAAGAGACCTTCGTCCACTGCTGGGCTGGCTGGATACCATGGTTTTTTGTTGTGACCCTGCTGACCTGCCTTGCAAACAAGAGGAGCCATTTACAAAAAGCCTTTACCAAGTCACTCTTGTTTTCAGTCAAACTCTAACCCAGTGTGGTGGTTTCACCCACAGCTCAGGCCACGCGGTCCTTCACTCACTTCACCTGGTGAGATGGGGAGAGAAACGCAGCAAAGGGCTCGTGGTTTGAGATGAGGACAGGGACGGCTCACTGACCAGTGATGGCCACAGGTAAAACAGACTCAACTTGGAGAAGAAAAATCAATTTAATTCATTACCAATCATCAGAGTAGGATAGTGAGACACAAAAACCACATCTTACAACACCTTCCCCCACCCCTCCCTTCTTCCCGGGCTCCAATCACTTTGCTCCCCATGTCTCTACCTTCCCCCCCAGCAGCACAGGGGACAGGGAATGGGGGTTCAGTCAGGTCACCTCTGCTGCTCTTCCCAGCATGAGATCCCTCCTGCGGGCTGCAAGACTCCAGGAACAAAGAGTTCCAGTGTGAGCTTCCCATGGAGTCACAGACCACTTTGAGGCTTGGCATGGGGACATCCATGGGCTGCAGATGGGTCTATGGTCCAGCACATCTCTTCCCCCTGGTCTGGTGTTGGGCATCTCTGGGGTCTCAATTCAGTCACACTTGCCCTTGGGCTCGGCTTTTCACTCCAGCGTGGAGTATGGCCTACATATGGGTATCTGTTCTGCTGTTGAACTCCCAGGGGCTGCAGGAGACCTCATTTATCTCTTTTCCCATGCTGATCTCCAGTGTCTGTGAAGTTCTCTGTCTTTTTGTTTAGGCTGATGGCCTTCTTCGTTCAAGTCAATGTTCTCTCCTGATGGTTCTCTCCTCCTTTTTCTTTTTAAACCAGTCCTTCCCCTCATAAATACGGATTTGAAGAGGCATTTCCCTATCACTAACTGGCTCAGCCTGGTCTGGAGATGGGTCTACCTTGGAGCCAGAGGAGCTTCAAGAAGCAACAACTGTTTCATATGATTTAAGCAACAGGAAAAAAAAAAAAAATAAAAGTTGCATCTAGTGGCTACGTACAAATGCAGAGCATATCTATCAGCATATTATTGTTCAAATGGTTTTATCTGGAAGCTTTCTAGAGCAGTTACACTGCTAGAACACTCAAGCTCTGCACAACTTGCTTGATTTTTCTTTCTACAATGAGAAAGGCAAAGAGGACAATCTGCAAGAGTGGGAAGATAAAGATGCCCAGAGGAGGAGCCACAATTATGGGCGGCAGGCAGCAATGCGGAGGTTTGCTTTGATGCCACAATCACACCACAGAGATTAACACACGTGCCCAGATGAGACAGGGAAGGTCAAGAAGGAAAACAGTTATGTTTATTAAAAAATAAAGTGGTAGGCTTACAGGAGATAATGTTTCCAGCATGTGAGGTCACTACTAACACAGGAGAGAAACTTTTTGTGGACGAAGGTACCGTGACACATTTGGTGTATCTATAAAGTAATAGACTGAGGAAAGCTGTTGCCCAACAGCGATATTCTCCTAATCATATAGGCACAATAAATTAAAAACCTCTTCCTTTACATCAGGGAACAGTTACAGGACACCTGCGTACACAGACACCTCTGCAATACATGCACCAGAAGCTTTCTATGCTGTGGAGCTGAGAACCGTAGAGATGACCTCTATGCCAGCAGGACGGTGAGAGGTGGTCTTGTCTCTTTAGACATTCTGGTGCAAGGAACTTCAACAAATATGGTATTTTTACCACTCCACATTACAAAACTAATTATATGGGAAAAGGGAAACAAATCTAAAAAAACCAAAACAAAACAAACTTGGGACTTGTTGGCTGTCCTGGTTTCGCTAGGACAGAGTTAATTGTCTTCTTAGCAGCTAGAACAGCGCTGGGGTTTGGGTTCAGCTGGGATTTGGTATGAGAAGAACGTTGATAACACACCGATGTCTGCAATTGTCACTGGAAGTCAAAGACTTCCCAATTTCCCCATATTTTGCCGGTCTGCAGGTTCAAAGGATGGGGAGGGGGGAAGCACAGTAATTAGCAAAACCTGGAATTGACATTTGGCTCTGCCAATGAGATATTCCATATCATATCACGTCACGTTCAGTGTATTAACTGGGGTTGACTGGAAAGGGGGGGGATTCTCTTGGGGATCACTTGGGCTCTGGCTCTCCCGGGATTGCGGTTTGGGGTCGGGGACTGTCTCTGCTCTGGGATCACTGGCTGGCGCTGGCTGGCATCGGTCAGCGGGTGGTGAGCAACTGCACTGGGCATCACTCATTGGTATGTTCTGTTATTACTGTCATTGCTTTATTTCCATTCGTGAACTGTTTTTCTCTCACCCCACGAGCGTTCCCACTTTTACCCTCCTGCAGCCAGCGGGGAGGGCGCTCGGGTGACCGCCAGCCACCTCCTGCACTGCATTGGTCCCGCTGTCCTATGGACCCACGAAGCCGCTGACGCCCCAGCTCGACACC
>NW_010300301.1:1443-1675 GCF_000700745.2 Antrostomus carolinensis | reverse complement strand
CGGTTCTGCCGCTGCAGCGCCTTCTGGCTGAGCCAGGGCTTCTCCGCCAGCTGCTTGGCCCGTTGCACCCGCCGCACCTGCCCGACCTTCTCCAGGATGGCGGCCTTCACCGACAGGGACCTGCTGTGGTGCGGCACGTGCCGCTCCAGCCGGGGCTCTGGCACCTCCCTACGGAGAAAAGGGACCGTCAGTGGCTGGTCGGCCCCAAACCCCCCCCCCCCTGGCGAGACAG
>NW_010300301.1:0-1403 GCF_000700745.2 Antrostomus carolinensis | reverse complement strand
AATCCCCCCCCCCATCACACCATGCCCCCAGGGTGGACCCAGCCACCTCCTGACCCAGCAGCCTGCCAAGGGGTATGGGCGAGCTCCAGCACAGGTGGGGTCTAGGACACCCAGGGTAAATCCAGACACCACCAGGAATGGGGCTGTCCCCACAGTTCCCAAGAGTGGCTAACAGCCCAGTGGGAGGAAGCCAAGCCCGGCCCCATTTCCATCCCGCTTCTGACCCATTTGGTCTTCTAGCACCTTTCTAGCTCCCTTAGCCCCCTTTTTGCATCCTCCAGCGTTGAGGTTCCTCTGAAGTTCCTTAGATTAAACTGTGGCCCTCAGGGAGACTTTGCAAAGAGAGAAGTCCTGGAGGAATGGTGTCCCCTAGCCTAGGTGGAGGTTCACCCCAAATTCTTGTGCAGCAGGTCAATAACCACGCTGCAGCATGGGGCTGGCACGTCCTTCTCCCCTGCCCTAGTGAGGGGCTCCCAGGAGAGATGTGGGAGGGCTGGGACTGCGGGGCAGTGGGGACACCGTAGCACGGTGGGACCCAGGGCTTGTCCAGCAGCAGCAGGGGACTAAAGAAGGAAAATTGCCTACACACAACTTCAAGATGGAGAAGTAAAAGCTTAGGGGGGACCTAACGTTCCAATAACTACAAGAAAGAATTGAGAAGACAGGGGCAGGCTCTTTACTGAGGAGCTGGATGAGACAACAAAAAAAAGATGGTCATAAACTGAATCAGGAGAGGTTCAGGCCATATACAAGAGGAAACTTTTTCACAGTGAGGACAGTCAAGCGTTGGAGCAGTCTCCATCCTTCAAATTTTTCAAGATCTAACTGGACACAGCTCTGATCAAGCTGGTCTGACCTCACAGCTGACCTCGTTTTGAGTAGAGATCTGGATTTCCCAAGTTCCCTTCTGAACTATATTATTCTATGATTGTATGATAAAGGGCTTTCCTGGTGCCACGGGCAGACACAGGGAGAGGGCAGAGCCCCCAGGGGCTGCAGAGGAGGGGGGGTTCCAGGGCACAGCTCCTGGGGGAGGAGAGGGCAGTGGGGCCAGTTGGGGCATTTCTGTTTAACCCTCCCGCCCAGCTAAGCTGGACTCTGGGGCAGGGAGAAATCTCTGCATCCACGGCTGGTGGTGTCCCGCTCCCCCGCAGTGGTGGGACACCCCTGTGCTGTGCCAGTATGGAGCCAGGAGGAGCAATGGGGAGGGGGGGACTGCAGCACCCTCCTGTGTGGGGGAGCTGGAGGTCTCGGGGGGACCACTGTGCACAAAGGCCACCTTGTCCTGTTGGGTTTGCTTTGCTTGTGCCATACCTGTGCAAACCCCTGTGTTTGAGTCCCGCCTGGCAAACCCCTCTGGATGGGTGGTGGGGTGACAGGCAGCACTGGCACAAGGGGACACA
>NW_010300300.1:4504-4751 GCF_000700745.2 Antrostomus carolinensis | reverse complement strand
TTCTGTGATTCTGTGATTCTGTGTCTGTGAGGGAAAAAAGAGAATACAATCCATCATGTGAGGGCAGAAAGTAGAGGAAACAAAGCCAGTACTGTAGAACAAGTTTTAACATCACATAATATACATATAATATAAAAATAAAAACCCAATTTATGTCCTTTGGTTTTAAGATCAGTCTCTGTAAAATTGTCATAAGTATGGGTTATGAAATAGTTTTCTATTTGTTTAGTTCTTCTGAAAATTTCTA
>NW_010300300.1:3689-4338 GCF_000700745.2 Antrostomus carolinensis | reverse complement strand
TATAAGGAGAAGAAAACTCTCCTAAAGGCATAAACCTTGTGGTCATTAGGATATTTCAGACCTATCATGTGCCCCAAAATCTTTAATATCTACATAATTTTGTTTTGATCCTTAGTACCATTTAGAATATAAATGGATTATTATGTTCTATAACTCAGGTTACACCACCGCACATTATTACAGATTTTCAGTCTTTAGTGTATTTTAAGTTTGTATGTGTACTTTACATCTCCTCAACCTTTTCCACCTGCCGGACATCTTTCTCCTCTCCTTCCCTGCAGCAGCATAAGTCATAGCTATCATCTCTGCAATATGCTTGTTTATCTCTTAATAGAATCATAGAATGTTGTGAGTTGGAAGGGACCCACAAGGATCAAGTCCAACTCTTATCACTGCATAGGTGGATCCCAAGGTTCAGACCATTTCTCTGAGAGTTTGTCTAAATGCTTCTTGAATATTGTCAGGCTTGATGCCATGACTACCACCCTGGGGAGCCTATTCCAGTGCTCCACTACCCAATTCGTGAAGAACCTTTTCCTAACATCCAACCTAAAGCTCCCCTGGCACATCTTCTTGCCATTTCCTCTGATCCTATCATTGGTCACCAGAGAGAAGAGATCGGGACCTGCCCCTCCTCTTCCCCTTGTGA
>NW_010300300.1:0-3562 GCF_000700745.2 Antrostomus carolinensis | reverse complement strand
TTTCTCATGTGAAATGAGAAATTTGCATGCTGCATACTGAATTTTTCCTGGGTTTGGTTCATTCACTCACGGATTTTTTGGATTTTCTTTTTCATACACATGGAAATATCCATCAGAGGAATGTCAGCTGCATCTCAGAAAATGTGTCTGTGGCAGTCTTTGCTACTTAATAAAAAAAAAAACAAACAAACAAAAAACTACTCAATAAAAAGGACCAAAATAATTAATTTCCCATAGATGAATTATCAAGGTCTTGCTCATACACACACTGCCAAGATTAGCTCTCTCTGTCGTAAACTGGATGGTTCTTTGGTATATAGCAACTGGCTTTAGATGTTCTTCAGGTTTCTGGTGATGCTCCCAATACCAGAACCCCCAGGTCCCTCTCTGCAGGGTTGCTTTCTAGCCTCTAGTTCCCCAGTCTGTGTGTGTGTCCAGGGTTCCCATGTCCCAGGTGCAAAATCTGGCACTTGCCCTTGTTAAAAACTCTTGTTAACAGTTTATTATCAACCTCAATGATTTTGTCACCACCCTGGTTTGCACAATATGTAAGATGCAACATATTTACATATTTAGATTTTATTTCAGTCTAAAGTTTTTTTAAATGGGTTTCTCATGGTCTTCACACTACTTTGTTTTTCCACTCAGGATACCTGCTTTACTCATTTTGCTCCTGCTATCATCTATTATATGGGGATTGGAGGCAAGAACTGCAGCAGGCCTATGTTTTGTGTAGGCTAGTGGAGGAGCAGGGAGTGCTTCTGAGCTCTCGGGGAACAACCTAATAGTCACACAGAAGTCAGCTTAAAAAATCTCCAGCTGCGATTTATCTGATTCATCTTTCTATACAAGCTTTTACATACATGTAGGCTCTTCTTGTAGTCATTAGACAGAATTAAACATTTATCTTTTAGGTAAATATCTAAAATATGTAAGACGTTAAATCTAAAAGAAGCCCATATCCACCATTGACTACAAAGAGGCTTGACTGCCTCATATGCAGACATGAGTACTATAGAGGTCTGAGATATAGCCTTGCTCAGTGCCTGAATCAAAACTGATTCAGGTGTGCAACTTGAGATTCTCCATGGCACAACTGTTTCCAATTTGTTTATGCCAAAGTCTGTTAAAATACAGTTCTCCACTTCCATTATCCATTTTTTGTTTGGTATAGAATATGGTGAGTGTGTAACTAATATTCTGTTACAGATGCTGAGGAATCTTCAGAGGCTCATGTCCAAGAGCTGTCCACCCCTCTTAAAATATGCTAATATAAATCAGCCATATTTTATGTCATAAAGACTAGCAGTCTTCAAAAAATATATCACAAGTAGTTCGACATCCTGTTGTTGTCCAAAGCAATGCATTTACTGCTATATTGATCCACTCAAACAAGCGATTCCAAAAAGTCTTTATAAATCTTATGTTCTCTCCTTGGTACAGCACTGTCACATAAGAAATATTATAGCTGCTGTTCATGACACAGTCTAGAGAAGATTAGTTCAGCTTGTGTGATAAACAGGTAATCAGTCACAAATCCCCTGAAAGACAGCTGGAAAACATCTGGAAATGGCAAATAATATTTTGCTAGACCCCAAGTCAGAACTGATCTTCACAGGTGTACAGTAAAGAAAACATCACTTTTCAGTTGAGAAGGTTTACATATCCCTTCTCAGCCTTTTAACATTTTCCACTTTTTGAGTCCTCAGCATCACAGTACAATACAATCCCTCTTTTACCAAGCTGTTGCTACAACATTTCAGTTACAGGAGATACTTTTAATTACTGTGTAACTATTTAGATAAAAAGAATACCTTGTGCTATATGTTTTGCATAAATATTAAAAATAGGACATTCTCTGTATTTCAGGAACTTTGAATGAAATCTTATTTTTAATCATATGAAGTAAGTATCAGGTTCTCACTTAGTTACCTTTGACTTAGGTCTCACTTTATGCCTGAATGATTTATGAATTCTCTTCAGTGGTAATTAAAGATTAAGTCTTTTAAATGTTTAAATCAGTGGCTCAGAGTACACTGTATACATGTAGAGAAGACCCTGAACTTTCCAGAGAAATGTCTTGCAAAAGCTTAAAAAATAAGAATATGGGAATGTTACTAGTGTTCAATTAAGTGAATATTATTCACCTTAAGCTGCATTAAATTAACTTTTGCTTAGGGTGGTAGTAGTACTAGTTTTGTGGTAGAATTGTGTAAAAATTGATCATTTATAATGTTCTAAAATATTATAATATTAGGAAAAAATCTGCAATAAAGAACAGCTGTTGCTTGTTGCTTTCAATCTTGTTCATGCTGAGTAGGAGTTACTCCAGATGTAGTCTAATTGCAATCCATTTGAATTACCCTAAGGTATAACTGAACTCACCAGGTGATGACATATTTGCACAAAGCTGGGCTGTGATTCCACAAGTATTCTTGTCCTGTTGGTTCCTGATTTAAGATATCTCAATTTTGTTTTAATTATTATTCTTTCTGTGTTGTTATATATGCCAGCACCCACCTGCCTATGAACGGGATAGCTGTACATTTGCTTCAGGGGAGTGTTGCAAGCCTGGCCACTAAAATGAAAAGCCTAAAGAAAGAAGGAGGAAACAAACAAAACCAAACAAAATAAAGAAGTTATAATCTAGACTGCCACATTTTAACTAAAAGTAGATGAGATTAATCCTGGTTTTATTCAATAAGGTATTTTGTTATTGAGTTTAAAGAGGTTTCAATTTCTTCCTTTTTTATGTTTGTAGGTGGAAGAACTGAAAACAGGGGGGGAAAGGAAATTTTACTTGTGTATTCCACAACATGGAAGAAATATATGTATACTTACCTAATATTTAGCATCAAGATTCATATCTGAGAAGTAAAGGAACTCCACCAAGAGCAGTGTTCTTTGAAGGAACTATAAAAATCTACCCATGGCATAGTATTGTACATTAGCCAGTCTCTTTCCACCTTCTAATATTAGTCATTGCCAAAGAATTAACTGTGTGAATAATCCTGTGGTCTGAACTTCTGTGACAATACAATACCTTTCCCAATATTTTACACTTTTCTTACTCTTACTTTTGTCAAGATTTTCTTCCTCTTTTTACCTCCACCTTTATTTAATTGTTTTTCTTTTAACAAGAATATGTAATAAAAAGAGAAAATACTTTTCCTCAACAGAGTGTCGTAATTACACAAACAGAAACGTTCCTTGTCTGAAGTGATGTATAGTCTCAAAATCTTTCTAGGAATTTAATAAATGAACAGGTATGAAGTAGTCAATAAATAGATATAGAATAAGATAAAGATGTTATTGATTTTGAAACAGAATTCTTAAATTGTTACTGAATATCTACTAGATCTTATTTTGCTTTATGCCCAATATTAACACAACCTCAATAAAAATCCAATTAGATTATGTAAATTAAGATTACATAACCAAATTTTTATATACTCGGGAAGGTAAAATTTTCTAATGATTTAAGTAATTAGTTGCAAAATTTTCCCATTGAACATTTCAGTGTTGCTTGTCGAATCACAGAATCACAGAATGATGGGGATTG
>NW_010300299.1:3892-7116 GCF_000700745.2 Antrostomus carolinensis | reverse complement strand
GGCGCAGGGGTAAGGGAGCCGGGGCACAGGAGCTGTGTCCCTCTATCCGGCTGCTACCGACTCGTCCTTTAGGGACAGGCGCGACACTCTGTCTAGCTAAGGGACAGCTGCCTCCAGGTGTGGGTTTGTTGGTTTGTTTTGGGTTTTTTTTAGGTATTTCAAAATCATAATTTCGTTTATCACTAGTTGTTCAGAACTGTTTCAGGTAAGAGAAATGAGCACCAGTAACAGGTGGCAACAGGTGAATGGCGTGAGAAGCAGCAGTGCTCCTGTCGCCCCCGGTGCTGGTGTCTCTGATGGAGTAGCCAGGTCCTTGGCTTTTTGCATAAACTCTGCTCCTGCCCTCGCAGGGGAAGGTCTAAATACATACTTTTTTTTTTTCCTTTCCTCTTCTTGTATGTCCATTGACCAAAGCAGTCTGTGGAATTGAGGTTAAGAATAAAGTCCATAACTTTTAGTGAATATTTTTGTCATCTTTACAGAAGTTTTTTCTTAATTGCAGAATAAATAAAAAAATAAAGAAAATAAAGAAATTAAATCAGTAGTCAGTTTCATTGCAAGAAGGCAAAATGTCAAATGGAGACTAAATCTAACCTTGACACTAAGTATTGCAGGGGGAACTGTAAGATGAGTGCTAAACCAGAAATTGTTTTGTTGATTTTCCTTATCTTTCAGTGTCAGATTTTGTTTATTTCCTTGTTTCGTGTTTTTAAAAAAATCTAAAAACCCCCACAGAAATTATTTTCTATGAACATACATATACAAAATAAATGTTAAAATATTACAGGTTAGGAGCAACATGGACAGAAAATACAAATAATTCTGAGCTTATAAGGACTGTTATGATTACTTGATTCAATTGCTGATTTTATTGCTAATAAAATCACTAGCTTCAATGCTGCTGTTATGGCAGAGGGTTTTCTCATTGTTTTGCATGGCTGTTAACTCATTGGTAACTGGACAGTGTCACCACCCTTTTTTTAAAAAAACCCAAACCACTAAACAACTGCCAAATAGCAGTTTAGTGTCTCTTCACAATTTTAATCAGCGATTACGTGAGCTGGAATGGTCTTTTAAATTTAGGCCACTCAGTCAATCTCATGAATTGTTCAGCTCGCCTTTGCAAAGTATCTGACTCTAGGGCATATTAAACTGCTGGCAACTTTAAATAAACTTATTTGCCTTAACAAAGCAGCTGCTTGGAGCTCTGCATTTCCTTCTAACAGCTAATGATTCAAACAGTGTTTCCATTTTGATACTCTTGTTACAGACATAGTGATCATTTAAGTTTTTGTGTAATTGGCTCATTTTGTTTATTCTGACAGCTCAATTGCTTTTTTGTGTAGCTTTGCAGTTTTGGCTTGCTAAGTGGTCTAAATATGGTGTTTTGATGTCTGTAGCATAGATTTGTTAGTAATCATGTTTTAAAAGATGGCAGTATCTGCATTTAAACTGCTATTTAATCTGCTGTAGGATAATAAATATGACTGGTATTTTAAAAGTACAGCATGTTCTCAGTAATATTCAGTAATATAGTAAGCTATAGATTCAAATCTGACTTTCAAAATAAGAATACAGTAGGCCTTATTTCCTTTATAACAGCATGGGTGGTTTTCAGAAGAGTATCCAGAGTGGAAGAAGCATACATAACTAACTTCACCACAGTTTTGCCTTCTGTTTTCCTTGGGGTCTGATGCAAGTAACACACTTCAGACTTTTCTTATTTTTATTTATAAAAGGTTGTTGGGGATGATCTGATAGTTGAAAGAAATATATTTCTTTAGTGCCTCTCAGGTGCAAAGAGAAGGCATTTTCTTGTGATGTGTTTCGGGTAATCCTGATAAATTTTCATGGGATACTTTTGTCTTCTAATTTTAATTTTCAGTGAGAGGAACTGGATTGTATTTTTCTGTTGAAAGAGCGCTTTACTTTGTTATTTCTATTTAGAAATAACTGGACAGCTGCTATGTTTATAAAAATGGGGAGAAAGTTTTTGTTTTGACAAGTATGTTATGGTAGCTAAATGGAATGTTGGGACTAACGATTTTTGTGCTTCAGGCTGAAAGTAGCTTCAGTGAAGAGGAAGAAGAAAAACTTCAAATAGCTTTTTCGTTGGAAAAGCAGGATCTTCATCTAGTTCTTGAAACTATATCATTCATTTTGGAACAGGTACCTTGTCTCTGTCCTTATGAATTGATGAATATATATCTTTTTTAAAATCCAATTAGCGATTTCAGAAATAGAAAAGTCAAGTTAGAAAGGATTAGTGAAAACTTGTGTCTGTAGTATATTATGTATGTTTTGGAGGCGTGATTTTATTGCTTTTGTTTGCATGCCTTCCTGATGTGGATTCAACTCACTGCATTTGTGGAGTGAGTTTCCAGCTAATGTAAATATAAGTGGTGAAAGCAAGCTCTGCATGACTCTGAGAAAAGTGTTGATAATTATGAGATATAGTCTTTCCTTTTATTCATTGTAAGCAAGCCAGCCATGCATTTCTTTAATTCCTGTAAGGAAAATATTAGATGGTGTTATTGAGTACTGCTTAAGTTACATGAAGTGTCAGTTATGGCAAATTTTCATGCACAGAAAAAGTCTGTATTTAGGTGAACAGGCACACCTGATGTAGCTTTAGTATCTGAATGCATAGGTGACTGCCTGATGTAGAGCTAAATATCTTGTAAACAGAGGTTTTCTGGTTCTATAGTCTACCACTGCTGAGGCTCTGAAGCCAATGTATTACTTGGTAAATATGGTAACTTTCTTAGAAATTGTCACAGCTGCAATATTATCCCTTCATTTCATGTAAGTATAGTAAGTGTAGTCTGTGCAGAGGGCATGCCTGTTGATGGTCTCTTGTGGGATTGGAATCTTGTCCTTTCTTACATGTCAGTTTATGATTCCTTCACTTAGTTAATACATTCCACAGCTTTAGAAAGAAAACAAACAAAACAATCCTCCCCAAGGCTCCTGTCCATCAAAAAATCAAAATGAAACCTGAGGTCCCATCCAGACTGGCATTTTGAATTTTCATCTCAACCAAACACCAAACTTACCTTGTTTATTGCCTGGTCCCAATTTCATTAGACTTCTTCATTTATATGATAATTATTGAAGATGAACAGAAGAAGAAGTTCAGTCTCCTCTAGGACCTACTTCTTTTGCGTTTTTAAAAAAAAGGAAGGGAACGGTATTATTGTCTGCCCAAAGAAGAGTCCCAGATG
>NW_010300299.1:0-3862 GCF_000700745.2 Antrostomus carolinensis | reverse complement strand
ATAGTTACTTTTCTTAAGAGTAACTGCTTGTTCTGTCAGAGGACAACTTTTTTAACAGCCCTTTGGTCTATGAACACGTTTTAGGTAGTAAGACTGCTGCATGGTCTTTGCTGCATGTGCTATTTCTTCTTTCTTTTTTTTTTTCCCACACCTCGATACTGATAGAGTCCTGTTTTGAAAGTGGAGACCAGCATACTATATAGAGTGTTTACCACAAAATTTGATACTAATAGGGGGTTATATCTAACTCACCTTCTTTAGCAAACTGTTTCTGTCTTTTCAGAATATTACCCTGTAGTTCAGGCTTGCTTGAACAGTGTGAATTTGGAAAAGCTGTCCTTTCTTCACAGTCACAACTGACTTCAAAGCACTTTTTTTTTCAGTGATAGCTGCTTTAGCATTATATACAGTGTAGATACAAACTTATACTCAGATTTAGCTTGTATATGTGTTTTTTCATTATTTGTCTAACTTCAGAAGAGTAATTTGTAATATTGCATTTTGAGATACAATTAAAATAGTTACACTTTACTATCTTCTTGATCAAAGGGTTAAGATGAACAGAATGCTTGCAGTCTCACATTAGAGCTGCTAGTAAAAATCTTGTGTGAACATGGTGGCCATCTCTGGTAGAATATGTCTGGCACGACTTGAGCAGTACTCAACAACAGCAATTATTATTTTTTTTTTTTAACAGACAGTCTATCATAATTTGAAGCCTGCTTCATTGCAACAACAGCTGCAAAGCATTCACCTGGATCAAGACAAAGCTGAAGCATTTGCCAGTGCGTGGGCAGCTGCAGGTCAAGATATGATTGAAAAGTTCAGGCAGAGGGTTTTGACCCCTCAAAAGGTAATGTTTTTTTCTAAGAGAGAATAAAGCTGCTAGGTTTTTTTAAAGCAGGGAGTTTAAACTAAGACACAAAGTTTGTAACAAGCCAAAGAACTGGAGAATAGAAAGGGTACTTATCTGGTAGTAGATAAATGTGATAGGGCAGTGGAGTTCCATTGTCTTAAAGAGTATGTTACCTGTTAGCTGAGCTGCTCTGCTGTTGTAACCTGACTATATGTGCCTGTTTGCAATGTGAATTAATGCAACCTACATACCATTTGGAGATGTTGGTGAACATGCTTTACAACAGGGCAAGGGTAGAATGTGCTCATGAACACTTGTAGTAGTTTAGCTCATCATCCTGTCGATTTCTGTGTACTTAAAGTGTGTCTGAGCTCCTGCCATCTTTAATTTCATAAGCTGGTTGGGTGGTGCATTTTATGAGATACTTGCTATGATTTTGAGATGCTTTTCTATGATGGCATAATAATTTTGCTTCATATATGCCTATTACCAGTTAAGACTTTGGTACATATTGTGGAAGTCTCGTTGTGTCTTTAGGCATAAATGTCTGCATCTATGAGAAGGTGTAATAACATCCTTCTGTTGATTCATAATAAGACTTCAGCTGCATTAGAAGATGTATACAGAACACATCAGTGTCAGCCAGGATCAAATGGTTCAAAAAAATTGTGGAACACTGACTCAGTTATTCTCACTTTATTTTTATTATTGCTATATATCTTGTTGGGATAAAATTCAGTTTGTTAATTTATGATTTGGTTAGTAAAATATACATAGACAATAAATTTTATATATAAGTTACACATGATACACTGAAAGAAATAGAACAACATAATTTATACCAGCAGCTTTACACTTAAATAAACCTAGAATTTTATTTAGGTGTAAAATCTGCATCTTGAGAATACAAGATATATCTATCTGCGGAGCAGACTAAAGGTATTCAGAATTGCATCACAGATTATTTTTCCAAAGTATTTAAACTTGATCCTAAAAACTATTAAATTTTAGACACAGAACTGGTAGAATTTTCATGCACACAGTTATGGTGACGTGCGAGCCGAACCACGTAAATACCTGATGATGTAAGTAAGCAAAAAAAAATTGGGTTGAATGAGACATTTTAGTCTTCTGTCTTCTTTAGGTAATATTTACCAATGTCAAGCATACAAGTCTCAAAGTTTAAATGGTCAGTGATATAGTGAGTGTATAGACAAAGTGACTGTACATTGAAGGAGGTGAGAAATTTGAAAACCAAGTGAAATAATGGAAGGTTATAAGGCTGACTTTTCAGAATACAGCATATGTGTGCAGAATGGAAGGCAATTCTGAAAAAATCCTGCAAAGCAGCTGTCTCAGAATTTTGTTCATACAGACTATGCACTAATGCATATTTCACTGCTGGGTCTCCAGCATGTAAGAAATTAATAGAAACACCTTTGATCCTCTTTAATTTGGAGCTTGTACCATGCACACCTGCGGTCCTTCTGTGACCTAATTCGGGGCTGACTGCTGTGTTTCTTTTCTGCAGTTTTGTGAGCCCTGCAACATACAATACTTCTGATGTACGTTACAATTTTGGAGATTCTTTGGGACTTCACCACAATCTCATATAATGGAATGGCATTTTGCTATGCATATTAGCTTATGCTAATATGCATAGCAAAAGTATATGCATATTTTAAGCTGTCATTTGTAATTAAGCTTACAGAAGAGCTACTGCCAAAAATATAACTTACTTGGTTGTTAACATGAAAACAGGTTTAAATATAGGTGTGTGCCTCTAGATATGCTTAAAGCATAATTTCGTCTCCCTCTTTACTTTTCCTAGCCCAGATGACAAGTTGAATATCAGTTTGTGATAAGTGTAATTTGAGTTTGAACTTGAATTTACTTTCTCAGTTTGTTTTGAAAACACCTTAATACTGTAGACTTTAGTTGAGAGAAAAACTTGAAGTTCAAGAGAACTTTTTCTTAACCCAAAGTCTCGATTCACAGAACTAATTGCTAAATAAAGTATTATTCTGCTAACAAGGCACACAGAGGTAAAATATTTTAAAAAATGCGTGGGATAATGGAAGGAGAACTTGCCATGTCCTTATTATCTTATGAATCTCTTTGTAATGTCCCATGAGTGCAGTAGATAACTGCGTGATCCCTTCTTTATTTCCTTCTATATTCTATAAGTAATTGTGTATCAGCACATAGTGCTGTATTATCTTTCTATACCTTGAGAAATAGTGAGCAAGATATTCTCTTATTTGTGATGCATTGTTATAGTAGTGAACTTGCCGTAAACTTTCACCATCTCAAATTAAAGTTAAAAAAAAAAAGTTAGAATCTTGAAAATTACTTAGACCACAATGGTAGCTTTTTAGGTTAGATTTACAGTGTAGGTTTTTAAATTGATTTAGAGATTATTTTAACATCTTTATTTGTAAAGAGATGTGTATCCAGTTATGAGTACTCTCTGCAACATGTATATAAAAGTATAACATTTAAAACAATTGACCCTATAAATATACGATGTGTATAGATACTTCTTTACATGGCTGTGTACGAGTTAGTGATTTGTGCTGTTCACTTCTCTCACAGAAGCAATATTAGGTACATAAAAAGAATATGCTGTTCTGTTGTCATAATTATCAGCAACATAATCCCAGAATGGTTGAGGTTGGAAGTGACCTCTGGAGTTCATCTGGTCCAGCCTCTCTGTTCAAAGAGGGCTACATAGAGTCAGTTTTCCAGGACTGTGTCCAGACAGCATTTAGACATCTCAAAGGATGGAGACTTCACCACCTTCTTGGGCAACCTGATACCAGTACCTGGTTACCTTTAAAATGTAAAAGTGTTTTCCTGTGTTCAGGCAGAGCCTTCTGTGTTTCAGTCTGTGCCCATTGCCTCTTGGCCTGTCACTGGGCACCACTGGAGAGAGCCTGGCTCTAACTTCCTTGCACTCTCCCTTCAGATATTTATATATATGTATATATATATTATATATATATA
>NW_010300298.1:3545-3823 GCF_000700745.2 Antrostomus carolinensis | reverse complement strand
CCCTCAGCACAGCCCAGCTCCAAGGAGGACACCCACCACCTTGGACTCTCAGACAGAAGGTGCCAGGACAGAAAGCTGTTGCTGGCCCTACCCTTCCCCTGGCAGCCCTTTTGTAGCCCCACCAGCAGTGGGGCTCAGCACTTGCTCTGGCCCCTCACCTGCGCTAGAGCCCAGTGACTAATAACAGCAGGTGAGGAGGAGGCTGAGCTACTCAATGACTCTTTTGCCTCAGTCTTCACTGGCAGCCCTTCTTCCCACACCTCTCCAGGGGCCGGACC
>NW_010300298.1:0-3272 GCF_000700745.2 Antrostomus carolinensis | reverse complement strand
TTGCCTCAGTCTTCACTGGCAGCCTTTCTTCCCACACCTCTCAAGGGGCTGGACCACAGGGCAGGGACTGAGGAACAAAGTCGCTTCCCTTGTAAGAGATCACCTTTGAGGCCACCTGAGGAACCTGAACATACATAAGTCTTTGGGACCTGACGAGATGCATGCAAGTCCTGAGGGAACTGGCTGATGTAGCTGCCAAGCCAGTCTCCATGATTTTTGAAAAGTCAGGTGAAGTCCCTGGTGACTGGAAACATTGCACCCTTTTTCAAAAAGGGTAGGACCCTGGGAACTACCACCCTGTCAGCCTCACCTCTGGCCCTGGGAAGATCATGGAACAGCTCCCAGAAGCTATGCTAAGGCACATGGAGGACAGGGAGGGGATTCGAGACGGTCAATATGACTTCACCAAGGGAAAGTCCTGCCTGACCAGCCTAGTGGCCTTCTATGATGGAGTGACTACTTCAGTGAGCAAGGGACGAGCTATCAAGGATGCCATCTATCTGGACTTCTGTAAGGCCTTTGACACGGCCCACCACAACATTCTTCTCTCTAAACTGGAGAGACATGGATTTGATGGGTGGACTGTTTGTTGGATGAGGAACTGGTTGGATGGTTGCATCCAGAGGGTAGTGATCAACAGCTAAATGTCCAGATGGAGATCGGTGACAAGTGGTGTCCCAGAGCAGTCTGTGCTGGGACCAGTAATATTTGCTATCTTCATCAATGACATAGAGGGATTGAGGGCAACCTCAGCAAGTTTACAGATGACTCCAAGCTGAGTGGTGCAGTTGATGCACCTGAGGGACAGGATGCCATCCAGAGAGACCTGGACAGGCTCAAGAAGTGGGTCCATGTGAACCTCCTGCAGTCCTGCATCTGGGTCGGGGCAATCCCTGGTATCAATACAGGCTGGGGATGGAGGGATGAAGAGCATCCCTCTGGAGAAGGACTTGGGGGTACTGGGGAATGAAAAGCTGGACATGAGCTGGCAACGTGCACTTGCAGCCCAGAAGGCAAATCATATCCTGGGCTGCATCCCCAGCAGCATGGGCAGCAGGTTGAGGGAGGGGATTCTGCTCCTCTGCTCCGCTCTGGTGAGACCCCCACCTGGAACATTGTGTCCAGCTCTGGAGTCCTCAGTACAAGAAAGACATGGACCTGCTGGAGTGGGTCCAGAGGAGGCCACAAAAGTGCTCAGAGGGATGGAACTCCTCTCCTATGAAGAAAAGGTGAGAGAGTTGGGGTTGTTCAGCCTGGAGAAGAGAAGGCTCTGGGAAGACGTTCTAGCGGCCTTTCAATACTTGAAGGGGCCTATAAGAAATATGGGGACAGACTGCTGCAATGGATGGCTACAAACTTTTCAGAAGGGACAGGCAAGGGAGAAGAGGAGGAGGGGTAGCCCTTTATGTTAAGGAGTGTTTTGATTGCCTGGAGATTAATGATGGTGATGACAGAGTCGAGTGTTGGTGGGTAAGAATCAGGGGGAAGGCCAGCAAGGCAGATATCATGGTGGGCGTCTGCTACAGACCACTCAACCAAGATGAGAAGGGGATGTCTCTGGATCACTGGCCTTTTGATTGCCTGGAGATTAATGATGGTGATGACAGAGTCGAGTGTTGGTGGGTAAGAATCAGGGGGAAGGCCAGCAAGGCAGATATCATGGTGGGCGTCTGCTACAGACCACTCAACCAAGATGAGAAGGGGATGTCTCTGGATCACTGGCCTACATTCTCGTGGGGGACTTCAACTTGCCAGATGTCTGCTGGAAATACAGCAGAGTGGAGACAATCTCAGAGCTTCCTGGAGTGTGTGGAAGACAACTTTCTGACACAGCTGGTGAGGGAACCGACCAGGGAAGGTGCCCCACTGGACCTATTAATCACTAACAGGGAAGGACTGGTGGGTGACGTGGTGGTTGGAGGCCATCTTGGGCACAGTTATATAACTGTGGTACCAGATTCTTAGCAAAATATGTATACTCAGTAGCAAAATATGCTATATAGGTAAAGTGTTATGAAAATATATTTATCTTTTCCTGTTTAAGGGTATGTTGCCAAGGCCATGAAACCAGGTGTCTAGCTTTGTTCGGAAGTATCTGGCCAAAGCTAAGTAAATAGAGAAACTTCCTTGGTTCCTCCTTGAGCCTTGGCCAGGCTTTGGGTAGAAACCAAAAGGACAAAGTTACCAAAACAAGAGCTTCTGGATGCATCCTGGATCCTGGCCAGATCCAGGATATGCCTGAGTGAAGTGAAGCCAACCCACCAGATGTTACCGTCTTTCTCTACGTAATTTGTTTGTTAGATTGTCTAAAAGCAGGGCCCTCTCACAGCCAAGATAGAGACCTCACCTGTGAGGTCACGTGCAGGACAACCAGGGGATCAGGCCCAGTCAACACAGGTTTATGAAAGGCAGGTCCCGCCTGACCAACCTGATCTCCTTCTATGACAAGGTGACACACTTAGTGAGGGATGAGGGAAGGCGTGTGGATGTGGTGGACTGTGACAAAAAGGTCTTTGACAGATAAAGCCTTTTTGACAGGTAAAGCCTTTGACACTGTTTCCCACAGCATTATCCTGGAGAAACTGGCCAGTCATGGCTTGGATATAGTCTTTGCTGGGTAAAGAATTGGCCAGGCCCAGAGAGTTGTGGTGAACAGAGTTAAATCCAGTTGTCAGCCAGTTACTAACAGTATTCCCCCAGGATCAGTGCTGGGGCCAGTTCTGTTTGATATCTTTATCAGTGATCTGGACAAGGGGATTGAGTGCGCCCTCAGTAAGTTTGCAGACAGCACCAAGTTGGGTGTCAGTGTTGATCTGCTTGAGGGTGGGAAGGCTCTGTAGAAGGATCTGGGTAGGCTGTCTGAATGGGACAAGGCCAATGGCGTGAAGTGCCAGGTTCTGCACTTGGATCACAACAACCCCATGCAACACTACAGGCTTGGGGAGGAATAGCTGGAAAGCTGCCTGGTGGAAAAGGATCTGGGAGTATCAGTCGATAGCCAGTTGAACATGAGCCAGCAGCGTGCCCAGGTGACCAAGAAGGCCAAGAGCATCCTGGCTTGTATTAAAAATAGGGTGGCCAGTAGGACTAGGGAGGTGATCCTCCCCTTGTACTGGGCACTGGTGAGGCTGCACCTTTAGTGCTGGGTTCAGTTTTGGGCCTCTCACTCCAAGAAGGACATGGAGGTGCTGGAGCGTGTCCACAGAAGGGCAGCGAAGCTGGGGAAGGGTCTGGAGAATGTGTGTGCTGAGTTCCTGGCTGAGGGAACTGGG
>NW_010300297.1:0-15272 GCF_000700745.2 Antrostomus carolinensis | reverse complement strand
ATAATAGGCCCTAACACAACTGTATCTTCAGTCCATCGCAGGCAGAATGCACGTTGCTCCCTCATAGACAGGAGAAAGTAGGACAAAGCTGGGAGTCAATGAAAATACAGGATGCAAAACCACAGATGCCAGAAGTGAAGATTAGCATTGATACAAATCAATAGTCAATACCATCTTCCCTGACGTGATACTGGAATCCCTGCAGTAAGACTGGGTGCTCTTAGAATACATGTATAGCCTGATATTTTTCAATCAAATACACCCAAAAGATTGCTCAAAAAAGTTGGATTTCTCTACAAAACATCAATATAATTTTTCTGCTCATCCTACAACTGAAGCCAGTGTTCTCTGTTCATCTCATCTGAGAACAAAGAAAGAGCAGATGGGATAAAACAGAAAAAACAAAAGGTCCGATATGACCCTGTACACAAAAGAAAACCCAACTCTTCCCCAAATCCACTAAAACCTCTATTAAAGCATGTAACAACACACAAAACACATAACATTGTTGCAAGTTAACCAACTTCAAATAAAAATTGGCACCAACTACAAGAGTTTTTAAAAAAAAGTATACAAATGTATCAGCTTTCTTTTCAAAAGAATAATAAAATTCCTTTTGCATACATGAATCACAGGCTCCTAACATCTCAGGAACTGATAATGTTAATGAGGACAGGATAATGATGTTATTTTCTTTTATTTTGAAGGTAGCCAATATATGATCAAAAATTACACACTTCAGGGGTTTTCTTCAATCTAAGGCAAGACAAGACCCTAGAACTGCTGACACTTCTAGAGGCATCGTGCTGAATGACAAATAACATCAAGGGATTATAGAGGGACCAAAGCGGACGATTCATCAGAGTGAGAAACGTAGTGTGATTTCATGTTGTTTAGAAATTAATAGTCAGTCCTGTCAAACTAGTCCTGATGTGTTTCACTATTTTTAAACAGTGTCCCAATTATGTGCATATAAAAGGTAACCAAAGGAAGCACCTCTTCATTAGCATACTAGAATAATAATTCTGATCGATTTTTTATTATCCATTAAAGGAAGTCAACAGAGATCAGTTAAAAGAAAATTGGAAGGTAACTCACTTCTGTTCTAGTAGAAAAAATAAAAAAATTACTATAGACTAAGTTCTTCCTAACATCTTCTTTATAACCTCAACTCTCAAAGCTATGCAAAAAGGTATCACAGAAATCTCAACTGTGTGCTGTCATATATGCCTCAGCACACTTCCTTTTGCATCACATCAGAAACAAATAGGTCGAATTAAAAGCCTCACTACTTTGTAAGTTCTCTTCAACACCTACACCATTGTGTACAACCTTCTTCTCCTTAAAATCTCCTTACTTAGCCCAGAGGATAAGAAATACTCAAAAATTAGAAGACACTAAGGATTTGTACAATCTTCCAAACTAAGCAGCAACATCCTATGCTGTAGTTGAATTTTTAACAAGACAAAAAGTGAAACAAGCCATACAATTTAATTTCAAGTGAAATTAATTATTGAGACGGTTCAACAAGAAACACACCATAATCTCTAATGCAGGTGTTAAGGCCATGCTATAAATGTTCCTAAAAAACTAGTTTTTAATAAAAAATTACAGCTGATGTCAATATTTCGGCTGCAGTTCTGTGCACATCACATCACTAATCAGACTATTACGTTCTCACCTAGCAAGTTTCAAATTCCAAACCAAGTGTATGGGTTATATTATCAATAAAACTAATACAACAGTTTGGATAGAGACACTAAACAATACAGTAGTTAGGCCTGAAACTTCTTATGGTACAAAGTCTTTGCTAACAGAAGAGTAACAGGGGAAAAAAAACACCAAAGATTCTCCAGCAACTGCACGACAGATCTTTTGGACCCTCTGGGTGGGTAAGGCAAGAGGAGCAATTAGACACTAGATTTAGGTGTCTTCAGCATATGTGAAAATGGGGATTCAGAGGGAGTTTTACACATTGCTCGACAGTCTTGAATAGTCAGAGAAAGAATGGCTCTGTGTCTTTTCAGTCCTTGCTGACCATCCTCAGAGGAGGTTGATAGCTGTGAAACAGGGCCTCAGGAATAAAGGGTCTTCTTATGCCTCTGTGACAAAAGCCTCTATGTACAAATAGAATGTGCCACGTAAATACAACAACTCTCCAAAGAAAAAATATTATTTAAAATTTCTATTTACGGTCATTCCCTTTTGTAGAGCAATCTGCAAGTACTCACAGTCAAAATGCAACATAAAATCAGATGCCTAGAAAACAAATCACTATTCATTAAAAGAAATGTATTAATGAATGGGGCACACTAGGCAGAAATCACTCTTGTATTCCCATAACTGCTGTCACTCCTGTATTCTAAAGCTCTCAGTGTCAGACATACGAATGTACCAAAATGATGTGGAAACACTTGTCAGGAAAGTCCACACATTTGGTTTTGCTATTGCCTTCATTCAATCTTGGATCATATCAGAAGGTCAGCAGTATGCAGCCTTTCATTTTCCTACCCTGTCCCTTTTTCCTCTTATGCGTTTCCCCCTTCCACAGTGTTTTTTTCCCCACACCTGACTGGAATGAAAAAGCTGAGTAAGACTAAACAATTCTCCCACTCCTGAGAAAAACTCTTCAGTAAGTTTACACTAAAAACTCAAGAACAGCAAGATTTCTCCTAGCTTCTTTCCTTCTTCTGCCTACACCTTACTGAATGGCCTGACACATACTTTTATCTTACTTTTCTACCACACTTGGCTTGAGACAATTATTCTTTCCTGAAGGGACTCTATGAACACACCTCATACATGCAAGAGGAAGCACAAACCACTGCTTCAGTTTCATCCACATTAAGATGTTTCAAGCACAAAGGAGGAAAATGATGTACCCATGAAAAAGATGAAGCTCACTGTTTTCCACTTTTAAAATCTATGTCCCTTTCCCCTTTTATACCTTTCTATTGTATACTAGTAAAGGCAACAACACAATAAGCAGCCAGTTTTCAAAGGCAAAATGCTAGTAATTAACCCTAACCTGCCTTTTTAACAATTGAGATGGGGCACAAAATGAGCCAGTCCTAGATCATCTTAGTCACTCTTACGCTTTAACAGCTAACTGAATTCTCTAAGGAGAATTCTGGATCAGAATTCTGGATCATCATTTGTGTTTTATCTCTTTATGTCAGAAGGAGAAAGGAGAACATGAACTAGCTTCTGTGAGGAGATCACACAAGACAGGTAGGTAAGACATGAGAAAAGAATGATATTTAGATTTTACGAAGACAAAGTTGCTTGGCATAATAGCTATAGCTGGGTTCATCGGCTATACCGGTGAACAGGTCTGGGCTGATGCATGGTTCACATTGCACAAGCAAACTAGACTTTTATTATAGTACACTAAAGAAATGGGAATGGAGCTTACTGTCTGAAAATAAGACAGCTCCTGGCTAAACAATTTTAGGACTGTTTCTTTCTCCGAAAGGATGTGGAAGAACTGGCACCACAATTTAACATGATAAAAATGTCTTATCTTCACATAAACTAATTATTTTGATCAGTTCTAGCTAACATAAAATTACATGAATATTTACTGCTGGTGTATGTTATCATTAATAAGCATGTCTATCACAAGGCAGTATCTATATGAAAATAGATTATGGCTTGGAAAGCCTACATCTCTAGCACAGCCTTAGAATTCTAGATAAGTATAAATAATGAAACAGCTACCTCCCAACTCCTGGTTCAAAATCTATTATTAAATGAAAAGAGACTCCTTGCCTAAAGAAGTAATGGAACAGCAATTTTTGTCTGAAGAAACAGAAACTCCATTCAACCTCCAAACCAACACTTTAACTGTGATTATCAGCAGCTTCATCATAAGTCAACATGAAGTTGGGCATATCCTTATTTTTTTCTTTTTTTCCAAGATCACAGATTAAAACATCTTACAGACATGTTTGCCAAAAACCCTGTCATTTTATGTAGTGGATTTTGCTATACTCCATTATGCTTATCTACTGCTAGTAGAGAGAATATAGCTTTTGCTATATTTGTAGAGGAATTTTGTTAAACTTAATCTCTGAAGAGTGGTTCTGATAAAGGAAATATCTGCCCTTTCATTTGTTATGTATGATCAAGGACAGAATTTTGTCAGTTAGTATGAGATAACTGGTCACATTTGTATGTGAAGCACTTCAAAAAGACATTTCTTAACTGTTGTCATAAAAATTCTGACCATTCAATGAGTTTGTCAAACATTTTTCCAAATTCCTTTAAGTTCCAATGCAGTGAGATAAGCCAGAGCATGAAGGTCTTTCAAAGGCAGAGAAAATGCTCCCAAACAAAGAACTCAGTCTAGGTTTGTCATAGGTGGGTTTCCTTTTATGAAGGCCAGATGGCAAAGCAAGACATATAAAGGAGAGCAGCCCTGCAGAGAGGGACCTGGGGGTTCGGGTCAGTGACAAGTTGAACATGAGCCAACCGTGTGTCCTGGCAGCCAAGAGGGACACCCATGTCCTGGGAGCACCCAGCACTGCACTGCGAGCCGGGCCAGGGAGGGGATGGTCCCGCTCTGCTCTGCACTGGGGCGGCCTCACCTCCAGCACTGGGGGCAGTTTGGGCACCACAGGATAAAAAGGATCTAAAGCTGCTGGAGAGTGTCCAGAGGAGGGACACAACATTGGGGAAGGGTTTAGAGGGGAAGGGTGTATGAGAAGGGAGCACTGGAACAGGCTCCCCAGGGAGGTGCTCATGGCACCAAGCCTGACAAGATTCCAGCAGCATTTGGCCAAGGCCCTCAGACACATGGTCTTGGCACTCTTGTCCTGTGCAGGGACAGGAGTTGGACTCCATGATCCTTGTGGGTCCCTTCCAACTCACAGCATTCCAGGATTCTATGAAAGGCTCATGACTGCTGGAACCTAAGGCAATCCTCACACAACAGGAGCCTGACACCAACCGCTCAACTCCAGTATTCACAAATGGCACCAACAAATCGGACTGAGGAAAAGAAAACAAGGACAAGGGAAGTGAGGGGGCCTGGTAAGTCATGTAGTAATTTCGCTGTTGTATGAAGAGCCTGTTGGTAAGAAAGGGCCTTTTAGGACTCACAGCTTTACCTTTTTAGATGGTTGGTACTGGTAATAATTGCTCCCGATTGATACTCCCACTGCTCCACGGTTGAAGAGGAGGTAATGCCTCACTTTCTAGGAAACTATTCATGACCCAGCTTCAGTGAAGAAGAGGTTAGCCTCTCAGAGAGGCTGACATGAGTTATGTGATCCAAACTCAAGACAGCATGAAATAAATGCAGAACCTGGGAGAAAGGATATGCCATTTCATTTACACAAAGAGAAAGGAGATTGAACAAGGAAAGAAGGCAGCAACACCAAATCTGTTTATGAAAGAAGCGGATCAAGTAGAACAGAGTATCTGGAAGGGCTTTTTGCAAAGTACAGATCAAATAGCATTATCTGCTCATACTTCAGGCTTCTCATGCATCAAGTATAAATTACTGCATGGAAGAGAACATGCTTTCAGAATCTGTTTATTGAAGAAAGTCAGGCAAAGAGCTGCACAGCTCTCAGAGAGAATCAGCTTTAGGACTTGTCACATCAATGATTTATAGGGCAACACTAGGGAAATCAATTAAGTTCTCTACGCGCCCCAGTTTTCCCATCTGTAAAATAGGGGCAATCTGTTATTCAAGCAGAGTGCTTTTCCATTTTATAGCCTTTCTTCTTGTGTTTAGGTGTTCATTATGTTGCTAGTTTCTATACTAGCAAAAATTCTTAGTCAGTTTTAAGTGGATATATTTTTTATTTTAGCATTAGAATGTACCTGTTCTTGATTCACTTTACCTGGTTTGTTCTTATATAACTGCATAAGTATGACTATATTTTTAGCAGCAATATTGAAAACATGGCATACAATGTGAAGGAAACAGATATTTTTCCTAAAACATGGATCCTTGAAGGAGCTATTAAAGAAATCTCATGGTAGGCATAGATAGAAAACCCAAAGATAATGAAGTCAGGGAACTGTGGAAAACTACTATTTATTTTAAACTTTAAATTGTTTAACAGTTTTGCTGCATTTTAGCACCTCAACATTTAACGATTCTTTGAAAAAACTGTGCAGAAAAAAAAACCAAAACCAAAAACCAACAAACCAAACAATGGCCAGAATACAGTCTAATCCTCTAAGGCATCATGGAAAAAACACACAGGTGTCCTTGGGCTACTTGTTTCATAGATTTTCTTTGTTTATTCTCTAATGTTCACAGAGTAAGAAATTTACATGTCAGCAGGTTGGAACATCTAAATAAACACTTTACTGAGCTTTTAGCATGGAAAAAGGAAAATCAGTCTGGGGCAGCAGTACTCTTCCTATTCCTACAGATAAGACTTAAAGTACACAGGCCATTTGGATAAATAAGGATCACAGCTGCCTTCATCTTTATGCTATAACACGCTGCTTGAAAATGGGGCAGAAGATGACAAAAAGCAAAGCAGTTCAGAAGCACAAAGATCTAATTATTTATGAATGTCTGTCAGGAGGGCTTATATTTATACAACGCTTTTGCCTGTACTAGGAAATTTACCCTTTTGCCTACAGAAGTAGTAATACATTCAACAGCTAAGGAAATGTTTTAAGATATAGTTTCTGTTTCAATATCAAATGCTGCACTGTCTTCTTCTTCAGAGGCCAGGGCGAATAAGCTTGGCAGATAGAGTAATAAGGATTTTTTCTGTCGCTGCCACCTGAGCTCTCTCTTACACTGCCGCTTGCGTGAAGATACCACTGCGAGGCCATTACACTCTGACTCCAGCACTTCTATGGTTTTGAAATTCTCCAGCAGGCAGCAAAATTTCAACAACCAGGTTCTTCAATTGTGAGAGGACTGGGAGATTAATTCAATGTGTTTAGATACCTGTCTTGCCAGTGAAAATGTAATCTTCTTACTCAGGACACAACAGCTGCCTTGGGCATGAAAAAGAAAATTATTATTCTGCTATGCATGGAATGGTGCACGGGACATTGGTTGAAAACAAAGAGAAATGACGGTAAAGCAAACATCAGTTTGTGGTTATGTTGGATCCTTGGCAAACGGCAGATGACTGGCAAATCCTTTTATCGTTGCAGTTTTTACAGGAATCTCAAATCTCTCCTTTATCTGCTTGGTTTTTGGCTTGTTAACACACAGGCTGATGATCAGCGAAGCAAAAGATTTAGTTTAAAGGTGTCAGCTAATATCTACAACAGAGATGCCATTGCTCTTCAAACTGGCTTTACAGATAAGAGTTGGCTGCTCACTGGGTGGCCACAACAATATTAGTTGAGAAAATATCTTTAAGTGTTTCATACAGGCAACCAGGCTACGATATACCATGCATGTGTCCAGAAATGTTATCTAAAGTCAGCAAGAGGTTAACAGTAAATATGTATGTTTGTATACAAGATACTATTGCAGGAGAACACTGGTTGGGTGGTCTGATTTAAGCAATCCAGTCATGTATCAATGGAGCCACCATTTTTTTTCCTTCACACAGATAATCCTTTTAGCTTTGTTGATTATAAGGTACTTTCTGTTTTTAATCCCATGCTGTTATATTTTAAAAGAGAAATGACAGGTCTCTGATCTTGGTTGACTTCCATTTTGTTGATTTAGTCCCCTTGACTCAAGCCCTTCTTCCACAGTTGCTCTTTTCACAAACTGCTGTCTCTCCTCCTTGAGCAAAGCATTTTGAAATGTTGCCACAGCTCATCCATCCACTGCAGTTTTGAACATAAGAGCAGCTGTATAAATTACAGACAAACAAAGCCAGTCTTGAGTGTAACCTGAAGAGCGCAAGTATGTAGTTGATATGGTGATGCTATGTGGTCCTCAACAGTTCCTGGTTACAGTGACACCGTACTGCATTTCTGACTGCTCCAACTGAGCGTTCTCTGCTCAAAGACCCACACTAAAAGATGCCAATTATCTCTGAGTTCATTGTTAAATGACATTTTTGGAGTACTGTTCTTGTGTGTGCTACTGAACTAACAGACCACACAGTAAATCTGAGTTCACATTAGCCATTAAAGTTTCAATAACGTTTCTGTAACTTTGGATAAGATAGGATAAGATATCTCAAGTAACAACAGCCAATGTTTTCGCAAAACCAGTCTGTATCAAGATCAAAGCAGCACCTACTTGTTTTAACTCCTCTCATTACTTGAAACTGATTTCTGTTTCTTGTACATTTGCTTGAGGCAGTTAAAAATAAATGATCAGTTTAAATAAAGACTTTGAAAAGAAAAATAGAAAGATAGCCTCGATATTCAGAACTTCAATATATTCTGAAGATAATTTCAGTAAAACATAGTAAAAAAGCATAATTTAAAGTTATTTTAATTTTATGATAGATTGATAAAAAAAATATCAGCAACCTTCCTGAGAATTATTTTCTTTAAAGATGGTATTTGTTCTAAAGAAGGTGTATGATACACAAGAGAGAATGGATAGTGTGTACAAAATTCTCACTAGGACATACTAAGATTTGGGTAGGAAGACTGTTGTGTCTTTCAATATGTCGCATTGCATACGCCTGACATTCAGATCACATAACAAACATTCCTGATCATGAGTTTACCCAGAAGGAATCTATTTAAAACCAGAAGGACATTCAATACAATTATTTGCTTTGAAGAATGTAGGATTGCTCAGTACAAGTGTCCTGGAGCTGCACATGAGCTGTACATATGGATGCAATGGCAATAAATCAGACACAAAAACCTGACAGCCGAAAGCAGATAGATTGCTTCTTTACAAAATGTAATACCACATATTCCCCTGCTTTCCTAAAATTGCACTGACAACTTAAAGCTTTTAGAATAATGGGTTTCACACCTTGAACACATGCCACAGAAAGCTGAGGGAGGCACTGCACACAATTTATTATGTAGGCTGGAAACCTAAACATTTGGTTGCGTCATAGGAAAGAAACACATGTTCAGCAGATCCATCTCACGTTTTCACACATATTCCAAAAGATCTCTTCAACTTCCTCATGATTTCAGTCTACATTTAGTTCATTACTAAGTCCTACAACTGCAGAACTAAAATGAATCAGAATCCCATTTTCTTTCTGAAGAGCACTCAAAAGTCTATGATTTTAAATTAATTTATGCAAAGAGAAAAGCTCTTGCCTTTGTAAGTATAATTGCAAGCTACATAAATTGAAAGTAAAGCTTTAAACCCATAATGACCCCTTTTCCATTCAGTCTTAAATGGAATAATTAAGCAACAACTTCCATTCCATCTAAGTACATGCAGCAGTGATAGGAGCCTGCTTGCTGACTGAACCCTGAAGCTTTTAATTGACCTGAGGAGCTGATTATTGCAAGTACAGTCATCTGGCATAGAAGCTATCTACTTTTTGCTAGAAGAAATCTTTCCAAGTAATTAATAATTTTGGTAATTTAAAAAGTTTATGTGTAACTATTCACTATGAAGAGACTTAAGATGTAGTCAGCAAGCTGGCTACAGGTTTTTAAAGAGAATCAAATCTGTAGGTATACTCATTTGGGACGCAAATTTGATTCTTCAGAGTAATAGAGTCATTAGCCAAAGGCTCATGAATTATCCCTGAATTTTGCTGGAGAGATCAACTATCCCTTATTGCCTTTGCTACAATCTGGTATTTCCTATTTATATCCTCATAGCAGTGTTAAAAAACTTGCCAAGGTAAATCGGATACACAAACCAAAATTCACACAATTGCAAAGAGAATACATGCCGTTTGGGATACCCTTGGTGGTTGCACACCAGAATGGACCAGTACTAGAAAAGGCAATTTTCCTGAAGCATGTGTTCAAAAGTACTGAGACTGCTGAGCATACAGACAGATGATGCTCTCCAAAGATAATGTCATATAAAAGTGTTTGCCTTCGGCATCCTCCACTGCAGACTCAAAGTGGATATATAACTGCTGGGGAAAAGAAAAAAAAACCCCACTTTTCTACTAAAAAGTCATGATGTATGACAAGAATGAATTTAGGAGACATTTTCTGGAAGTTCTCTTCTGGTTAAAGGACAGTAAAATTCATTTTAATATTGTGTCTATCGATTTTTATTAATAGATACTGCCTCTGGCATACAGGGATCAAAAGCAGCCAAATGTTTTGTTAGCATCAAAATGCACAGGTGATACTGAAATTCTCACCAGCTACACATTTAAAAACAATTAGGAAAATTAATTTTAAAAAAAAGACTGTACTGCTAGGAACAATGGAAACTTTTATGGATAACTATCTTGCAAGAAGCACTTAAAAAATCAGAACAAGTGAAAAATTCACAGTTAAATATCCAGTCACAATCATGGAGAGCTTAGCATATTAGAAAATGAATATTATTTGGTTTTCTGCCTAATAATCCACCTAAAAAATTATCAGATCCTAAAACATCTTGGAAGAGAGGAGAAAACTTGGTAGTGATTTTCAAAAGAAAAGCAAGCTGCTTCTATGAAAGTGCTTCCTCTAAACCAAACTTTTCTCTTAAAATAGCTGAAAAAGGATCCAAAGGTCATTGCAAACCCAGTTCAGCAGTCCTCAAAGGATTGTCTATCCCTCGTCACCAATGCAGACCTTCATATGGAAGCTGGTCACGACAAGCAGCTACTTACCAGATAACACTACCCACAGGGACTCGGAGGAATTCAGATTATCCAAACCCATGCCTTACAAAAAAGAGCATGCTCAATCAGAAAAAGCAAGTTTAACAGCCAGTTGTTTTCTTCTGACTCAGGAGTGGGATGTGGGAGTGGGTGTGGTGGGTAGGTTTGGTTGGTTGGTGTTTGGTTTTTTAACAGCTATCAAAAATTAGGGGGTAAGAAAAATTTGCAAGTACAATAAATACTTGTTGGTAAAGCACTTTATATAACATTGCATAAACTATCCTTGAATAAGATTTTGTATATCCCTTTTTGGGACAAGAATATTGCCATGCTCCAGTAATGGAAGGAGAATTGTTTCTAAGAGACAGGCTGCAATATCTCAGGTTTGTTGGAAGTGTCAGATGGAAAACTTCAGCTATCAGTTACACATCCATCTTTATTTAATATATTCATACATGATCTGGAAAAGGAAGTGATACAGTAATGAAATTCATGGAGGAAATTAAAATGGAGAGGATATGCAAACACTAGTAAGAGAAAACAAATTGAACTATGTACAGAAAAATAAGATCCTCATTCTGAAAACGTCAACTCATCTATTTGGAAAAATGTAATCTGAAACACAGATGCTCTCTGGGAAACTTGGAAAGCAACAATGCTGAAAAAGATTGTTGGGAGAACAGAACACTGGACATGAATTTGTAACATGATACAGTAGTGGAAAATAACACAGGTCTACATGATTTCAGAATAAATACACACAGCATTTATATCCTGAGTATGGCACTGAGCCCTTGAGCCTAAACACTCCTTCAGGGCCCTGGAAAAAATAATTGCATTTTCTTACTCTCAAACCCAAAACTACTAACACTATCTCAACCCCACGCCTCTCTCTCTGAAAGTTTTACTAAATTAAACTCACATTAAACTCGAAATGCCTGCAATTTTCTAAGGTTTATTTTGCCTTTATTGAAAAGAACAAAATGCAGAGAAAAATAAGACAATCAGATGTGAGCAATGTTCTGCTTTGTGGTCACTGAACTTGGGCTAATGCTTTCCCTTCTAGATGTAAAATTAAAGAAAGATTTTGGAATTCTGAGAACAATAATTAACATTGGAAATCTGACGAAGTCAAGTAAAGAGGAAAGACTGCAAGACTGACAAACACAAGCAAAAAAGAATACCAAGAAAGAATGAGGCGGCACAGCACCTTGGGACGATACAGCAGGACAAAACCACTGGTCAAGGAACCTCAGTCTACGGGTCAGTTCAAACCAGAACAATCACTATATTAGAAAAAAAAAAATTCTGTGCTATGTAAGCCTTCATTATTGCATGATACACAATAGAAAAAGAATTCTTTTCCATCTGCAGCTTTATTTAAGCATTGTTTAGTTTGAATAGGAATGGCATTTAAAATAGAAGTCCTTCTCAGCATGGATGTAAAAATTTTCTTAAAATTACTGCTCCTTTGGTTACCCCTTAATGTGGGTTTTGGCTGCAGCACATCGCGCCTTTGAGTGCCAGGTGGTAACGATGCCCCTGAGAAAGAATGTCCAACTTCATGTTGAAAATCACAAAATTGGATTGTTGTATTTTAAAGGAAAATCTTTTTTCCTTTCCCTCTTCAGTGCCATCGACTTCAACCACGTTGCTCAGTACCTGAAGCCTGTCTACCAGTCCTTCTATTTGTATTAGCAGTCTGCTTGTCTTGCTTTCATTTATTTATTTATTTTTAAATCAAAGTAACTTCTCCTTCTCACACTTAAGGAACACTAGATGCAATTGTTTTCATCCTCATTTGAGTTTGTGTAATAAAGTTAATTTTGCAGAAAATACCAGTTTGTTATCTAATCTGCAGTGTGGCACCACTCTAAGCACAAGGGATCAGAATAAGGCCTCGGAATTCTGTCCAAAATAACATTGGACAAGACAAGAATTTCACAGAATGAAAGGTTCGAGTTCTCTGGCAGCCAGAATTGCACTTCTCATATCCTGAAATGTGCAAAATGTGCAAGAGTCACCTTCAACACCAAGTATTCTGTCCCAGCTGACAACCTAGCTGTATCCTCAGGGTAGATATTTATGTACTTCAGTAAGGAGCTGATAGTAATGTTTAGTTGGCAAAAGACTGCAGCCTCTCTTGGGAAGTTATTTAAGCCACAATGGGCTATTAACTCTTGCCAACTCTGCATTCACAAACTGTCCTCTAGCCCAGATGACAAATAAACAAAGGAATATTTTGGAAGTTCTGCCAGCTTGCAATTCAAATACCTCAAAAAGCCTTAGAACTAGTAAGTGTCAATACTATGGTGCCATTTTTCTCATTTTACACTTGGAAAAGCTGAGACATGGGCTGAGAATAAATATCTTAAGATTTAAGAGAGAAAGCCCAGGTGTAGCCTCCCAAGCAAGCTTTTGACACCACAGGTGTGTTAAGCCCAGGTAATCTCTGCATCCAAGGGCATTTGCTCTGTGGTGAACATACCCAACAGAATCATACAGTAGTTTGCCATCCTGATATTCTGAACTATTTCTGAGTATCACTACCCGAAACCTGTGTCCCAACAAGCCTTTTGAAGATAAACAAAGAAGTTCTTTCCTGTCTTTTCATATCAGTCCTTTTAGTCTATTTAATCTCCAACTACAATGACTAAAAACGTTTTTAGAATATCTCATATGCAGCTGAAATTGTACGAAAAAATCTGTTTACTTTGAAGGCACTGGAAAAAACCCACACTTAGGAGTAGAAAAAGGGACATGGTAACAAAACAAAAAAAAATTACTTACAAATGCTTCATTTCTCTCTTAATTATATTTTTTAATGATCAAGCTTACATCTAACTTCAGGGAGACTATCTGAATGTAAAGATCATTTAGCTATATTAACAAGCCCAATATAAATCTTCCTATACTTCTTGATCCATATCCATAAACTGCAATTCAGTTTGGGTCTATAGCAAGACATGTCCCTGCCAGTTTATGTTCACAGTTCACCCTCATCTTTAACCTTAAAAATCTAACCTGATAACCTCTCTTCCAAGTCAACATGTATTTTGCTGGATCGATCCGACGCCTCTGACTTTAATAGAACTCAGCAGCTGTTGGGTTTCAAACTGCTTGAAACCTTGGAGATCAAAGTTTGATGAACCCCTGTCATTCTGCAAAAGAATTAATGTCTGTGAAGAATGTATTTCTTCAGGCTCAGATTTCAGAAATATAGCAACTGAAATGAACAGAATTTGTTGATTAGAAAACCATGCTGAGCATATTCAGAATGGCAAAGTAGGTATTTTCAATAAAAACAAATAGATACTTTCAACAAAGACATATAGTCATCCTCACAACAATTTCATTTGCTAGAGCCTGCAAGGCAAGTGGATTCTTCACAGATAACATTGATGGAAATGCCTTACTAATAGTTTACACACATAGCATGTGGCTGCGCAGAGTAATGGGACATCCTGGATTAGATTCTGATTTTATGTATATATTTCCTTTCTAAATTATCAGTCAGTATGTGGAAAACTGACATACTGCATAAACCACACACAATAATTTGAGGTTTCTCTTGTCAGCCAGATGCTGATTTATCTGGCTACCTTTCAGCAGTGCTCAATATACCACAGGGTTTTCTTAATAATCACGAGGTTGCTCTTCATTGTTCAATAGGAAACACCTACTGCCTATTTTGATTGTAACCTAAGTAACCAAAAAAGCACGACTGTCAGGATCTAAAACAGCCTGATAAAATAAAAAGTGAAGCAAACCTCCATCAAAAGTACTTAAGAAAAAAAAAAAAAATTAAATTGCAAACAATTTCTGTCTCTCTTATTGCAAGCTTTGTAGGCAGGGCAGACATTTGCATTTATGTGCTCAACTCGCAAAAAGGGTGTTTCATATTTGCTTTGGCTTTTAAATGAAAAGATTATTTTTTTCAACCTTACAGTTAAGACTTTTTCTCCCTCTAAATACACCTTTCGCTATACTATGACAACAAACGCAGTCCTTAGACATTTATTAAAGTAAAAAATAAATAATTTGTAGGTGATATATTACACAATCTAATTAAGACACATAGAAGGTAATGTCAAATTTGCATTTTTTCAATGCTAGATTTATACATAACAATTTTACAATTTTATGTAAAATCTTCTTTTTTGCAGCTACCTTCTTTTCTGAGTTAAGTCACGTATGTGTGTGTGTACAACTGATCGGTCATAATTTGAATTTGCTCTTATACATATGTACAAACACACACAGACATGCACTCTAAATCCCAGCCCGAATGTGTAATTCTTCATCATCTCCATTTATTTCTAATATGGTCCTGGAAGACCAATTTCTCTTCAAGGTAATTCACATACTATATGCAACCTTCAGTGAGGAAAAAAACCCCAAACCCTAAGAAAATAAACAAAAAAGCCACAAAAAGCACATTATCCTTCTATACCAGGTGCTTAGAGATCTGGTTTAGTAGTGGACAGGTAGGGTTGGACTCGATGATCTCAAAGGCCTTTTCCAACCAAACAATTCTATGATTCTGCAATTCTTTACAGATCACCTTGCAGCAGAAAGCTGCAAAACAGGCAAACAGGTTGTGGTGGTTTGACCCACAGTGGG
>NW_010300296.1:0-1108 GCF_000700745.2 Antrostomus carolinensis | reverse complement strand
GATGAAACAGCCGCATCCTCCCGCACGGGAACTGTTAAACATTCAAGGGAAAAAGATTAGGCACGAATGCCTGGCCCCGCTCCTCCCTTCCCTCCCCTCCTCGCCCCCACCCCCATATTACAGTCCTTTAGGCCAGCAGAGATGATTTCACGGTTTTCCAGTGGAAATAGCTAAAAATGCTCCTGCTAATTACAGAGCTCTTCCAGGCCAGGTGCACTTTTAATTGGATTAGTAAGTGCTCTATATTAAACCTGCAGCACATCAAATGGACAGTGAAAATTAGAGCTATTAAGAACACAGGCACTCATTCCTGGACGATAACATTACTGGTTTCTCCTCTATTAGAAATAAATCAATTATACTGTTTCCGGGTTTGTGCGCATATATTAATTTCTCATAAGGATTTCGGAAGGAATTCTCCACCTAACTGTTTCCAGGGGAGGTGAAAGGGAGAGGACAGTACAGCTTCGTAAACAGAAACGTGTATTTGAGAGGGGAAAGGAAAGGAAAGGAAAGGGAAGGAAGGGAAGGAAAGGGAAGGAAAGGGAAGGAAAGGGAAGGAAAGGGAAGGAAAGGAAAGGAAAGAAAAGAAAAGAAAAGAAAAGAAAAGAAAAGAAAAGAAAAGAAAAGAAAAGAAAAGAAAAGAAAAGAAAAGAAAAGAAAAGAAAAGAAAAGAAAAGAAAAGAAAAGAAAAGAAAAGAAAAGAAAAGAAAAGAAAAGAAAAGAAAAGAAAAGAAAAGAAAAGAAAAGAAAAGAAAAGAAAAGAAAAGAAGAAAAGAAGAAAGAAAAGAAAAGAAAAGAAAAGAAAAGAAAAGAAAAGAAAAGAAAAGAAAAGAAAAGAAAAGAAAAGAAAAGAAAAGAAAAGAAAAGAAAAGAAGTATAACTATGGGCGCCTGTGATTGCTGGTTCTTGCTCTATGTCACAAACACCTCCCCAGAAACCCCCGAGTTCGGGCTGTCGGGACGCGGGCTGCCTCGGGGCTGCCCGGCCCAGTCCCACCCGCTGCCCGATCTCTCTCTCTTGACACAGGTTTCCCTTCTCCGACAGAGCGAGCGGGTTTGTGCCGGGGGGATTTTGCACTGCCCGAGAGCGGCCGCCGGGGCAGGGC
>NW_010300295.1:0-15823 GCF_000700745.2 Antrostomus carolinensis | reverse complement strand
GTGGCGGGAGAGCTGCCTGGTGGAAAAGGACCTGGAGTTGTTGGTTGACAGCCGGCTGAATATAAGCTAGCAGTGTGCCCAGGTGGCCAAGCAGGCAAATGTAATCCTGGCTTTTATCAGAAACAGTGTGGCCAGCAGGACTAGGGAAGTGATCCTCCAGCTGTAATTGGCACTAGTGAGGCCGCACTTTGAGTACGGTGTTCAGGTTTGGGCCCTTCACTTTAAGAAAGACGTGGAGGTGCTGGAGTGTATCCAGAGAAGAGCAACGAGGCTGGTGAAGGGGCTGGAGAAAAAATCTTACGAGGAGCAGCTGAGGCAACTGAGGTTGTTTAGCCTGGAGAAAAGGAGGCTGAGGGGAGACCTTATTGCTCTCTACAACTACCTGAAAGGAGGATGTAGTGAGGTGCGTGTCAGTCTCTTCTCCCAAGTAACAAGTGATAGGACAAGAGGAAATGGCCTCAAGTTGTGCCAGGGGAAGTACAGATTTTTTCCTGGATGTCAGGAAAAATTATTTTAATGTAAGGGTTCTCAGGCACTGGAACAGGCTACCTAGGAAAGTGGTTGAGTCACTGTCCCTGGAGGTATTTAAAAGACGGATAGACAAGGTGCTCAGAGATATGGTTTAGTAGTGGACAGGTATGGTTGGACCTGTCTCTTCCAAACAAATGATTTTATGATTCTAAGAAACTAATCAGAAATCAAAGATGTTATTTACAAAAGTCTTTCTATTGAAATAGGCAGTTGAAAGAAGAAACAGCAGTCACACTACACAAGAATGAGAGGGAAAAGCTGATCCAATTAACAGTAAAACCCAATTGACATAGAGATGCTATTGAGGGAATTACATCTGTCCAAAATCAGAAGGCAACAGGTAGAGCATCTGAGTTTGGCCAGGTATAGAAGGCATTAGAGGAGACACTGGATAGTTAGTCTGCACTTCTTTAACTGAATAGTCTGAACAAGGTTTATTCAAGAAGTACTGCAGAGCATCTCCCTGTGAGCCAGCAACTTTGCCTGCAAATAGGACCACGAAGTACAGAAGATGTACTAAAAGCAAAAGCAAACACACAGATGGTGTACTGTCATACAAGTCGACCATACTTGAAAATCAACCTGTGCATGACAGAATTTTGCTTTTACAAAGGAGATTTCACCTGCAGGATGGGCAAGGCAAAAATCACACATTCCGGAAGGAATGTGAAGATCAGGACCTGGAAGCAAAACAGGGTATAAACCAACCTGACACTATGAACACAGCCCAGCCAGGCACTGTCTCCAAAAAAAGTGTCCGTACCTGAGTACTGTTCCAGAAAACACAGCTAAACGTGAAGGGTTTGCTTGCATTTTCCCAATACTAGTAGCTTCCCCTCTGTATGACATTTGAAAATGAAAGCAGAAAAGAAAAAATACAAGGGAGGATAGGAAAAAAGAGAAAGAAAATGCCAAAGAGAAAAAGCAGAAAAGCTTTGCAAGAAAGCTAAGTCAAGACTACACATGCTGCCTGGCTAAAAAGAGAACTCAAGATGGCACAAGAAAGTTCTGATAACTTTCCAAAAGGAAGGGTAAAAAAAAGGTGTTAAAACATGCAGAGATGAATAGAGCAAGTGAAGAACTCATGGCAAGCACAGACAAAGAGGAACACATTGCCTGTACATCCTGCCTTCTCTTCAGGGGTTTTCAAGGACACTAGAAAAGAGAACAAGTGAGTTCATTGAGGAAGAAAAAATTCCACCAGCACCCTGTTGATCCAGGAAGACTGCTGGTGGCAAAATGCTTTTGAATTATACCAGTCTGTATGAAATCTACCCAAAGCAGAGTACCTCAGCCCTACTACTGACACTGCTGGGAAAGGAGACTTTTGTATGCGGTCAAAACGTAGGGACGTTAATGAGTTTCATGCCTGCTGCAGAGATGGTATCTCTCAGGGCACAGTTATTACGGAGGTTCATGCAGAGCTCTGCTGTTGCAGCTGTAAAACAGGGAATGGAGGAGGACATTTCTGGAAGGGCAGAAAGAAGTGGCTTACACTAATCTTCATGGCCACTTCAGAGATTTTTGCTAAGCTCTTTCTTCTTCTCTTTCACCATCCAAGCCATTAAAGAACCTGTTCCAAAATAAGCACTGACTGACCGCCACAGCTTCTTTCCCCTGCATTGCACAGTGTGATTCCAGCTCAGAAGAAACGCCCTGCCTGATCATGGGGCTGCTGCTCTGCAGACAAATGGAAGGGGTCATATGCCTTGAATACTGCCCATGTCTTCAGGGCTCATCCATGTCAGATGTACAGAAGACAGGGATCTGACTGTTCCTGCTTCAATAGCTGCCTGGAGACAGGCTCCCAACAGATCTGAGATGAGCTTATAATACAGTGACTGGGATGCCACCTTGCAGACTAGGGTTAGCTAAGCCATTGCCAGCCTCATAACACCTCCCAGCAACAGGGTACTCAAGCCAGCCTTTCCCCACATATTGGACTAGGGTCTGTGAGATCTGAGATGGGGGTGCTGCAAGCAGCAAGCCCAGAAAAGGTCAAAGCACCCTGTGTAAAGCAGTTACTGGGCCTTTTGTGGGCTGCGTTCTGGTCATTTTGCTCACAAGCCAGAAGAGCACAATGCAATTGGGAATCACCCTTATATCCATTTTAGAGGGACAGCAAATACAGTGACCATTTTAATTACACTAAAAGCTATGAGTCAGACAGCTAACCTTAGGCAGTCACTCTTGCAACTTGGCTGGATTTTAATGGATTCAACTTGCACTCAGAATCTAGGGTAACCTTTTAATCCTCCATCTCTTCATTATTTCATGGAATTCTTTCCATGCAACTTCCTCAGCAAGAGCTCCTGTCGTGACATAGAGCACACTGGATGTCACTGTGCCATTCACTTAATCTGGGCTCTTCCCCAAGATGAAGGATGCACAGTCTGTTTGTTTATTTATTTATTTATTTAGCTAGGCTGCAAAATCCAGCTTTTAAAGGGGAACACAAACAGCCCTTGATCTTTAGCAACAATCAGCAATGAGCTTTTGATTCCTGCAACTGCTTACATTGATTTGCCATGGCTCACAAACTCAAGGCTATCTTCCCAAGGAGAAGGACAAGAAATATCTTCTTTGTCCTTGTTTGGTTTGTTTGTTAGCTTTTACAATTAAAGTTTAGGATTTCTATTTTATTTTCTGGTCCCTAGAGCTGGTGAGGAGCAGGGAGGCAGGGGAAGTCAAGGGTAGGAAACAGAAGAGGTTGCAGCCTGGAGAGGGTGCAAAGGCACACTCTGATTGCTGATTATGGGACTGTATGGAAAAGCTGAGGCCAAAAGATTATTCATTGCCGCAGCTTTGGTGATATACTTTTGGATATCCCTTGATTTATTCAGGTCAGGGTGGCAGAATGGACTTCTTTCTCTCACTATCCGATTTTTACTTTAAAATGTGGACTGCAATAGGTATTAAGAAGTGTTTAATCTAAAACTTGAATAATCACTTGGCTAATACCTGATCCTAAAAGAAGCTGAGCAAGTCTGTTCCAAAGCCCTAGGTCATGTGTTTTCTTAGAAGGTAATTTTGAAATTTCCAGATTAACTATGATTGTGCTCAACTCAAAAGACAGTTAGTAGCAACAAACTGTAGACTGTGACCCACTTGCTATCAGTCATACTATCTGGTTTAAAAGAAAACAAGAAGCAGTCACATGGTACATTTTAGTTTCACTTCTTCACTGTGGGATTGCGTGAAAGCACTAGTTCCTTGGAGCACTACAGTGCATGAAGCATATGCTAGGCAGTTAACTGATTTCCACAGCTTGCTAAGGTATAGAGATTACACTTGTTTCTTAATGAAAATAGAGTGCTTTGTTTATTCACTACAGAAAAACAGAATGGGAAGGGATGGGGAAACACCACTGAAGGATCACCCAAAGAAATAGATTTTTCATCTCCTTAGGAGAAATAACATGGAGTTAAATAGAATCTCAGAGTTACAGCACAAATCAGGCCTCCTGCCCCTACAAACAGCACAGCATTACTGCAATCAGTTTCATTCGCAGAGGCTGTCCTGTGCCTCTGTAACCATTCCCCACAGGCTGCAACTCCCACCTCCAGAGGCTGCTGCACTGCCCCATTTCCTAGAGTTTTTACTCCAATCTTACAACTTTTATTCTAGCTCTTATAGTGAAACTGTTTTTCCACTTCATAGCAATCACTGCTCTCAAACAGTTATCAGACTTTGTTTTCTAATTAGAGAGGTGTAGGCAGTACAACACACACAATGCAAATAATGCGGTATTATCTATGGCTTATGGATGTTTACCTAGTATCTGCCAAAACTGTGACTTTTTTCCTGCCTGGAATAATATTTTGGTGGTCTGTTGACATCAGAAAGAGATAGCTAAGCCTCATCTCTGCCTCAAAGAAAAACAAAAGATAACACTCCTCTGTAAACCTGGAAAACTGTTACCATGCAATGCTCCACAGAAATTACAATGCAAAGAACAGGGCAAAGCAAAGATGGGATCTGGTTTGAAAGTTCTGCCCTAGGACCCCAGAATTCCTTTCCATCCATGCATGTGTATGTGATGGAAAACTTTTAGCAGTAACATGTTTTGCTGAGTAAACAACAGCAAGTTAAGACAGAAAAGTACTGCCATTCCACTGACATCTAAACAGCAGTAAGTTATGCCTAGCAGTAAATTATGAATTGCTTTCATGTCCTGAATCTTCATCATGCTCATAAATTTTAAGTTGCCTGTATTTCATGAGATTTTTTTTTAACTAAAATGGAACTGTGAAAGCTGCAGACATTACTTCATGCTTTTCACTACACCTACAAAAATATTAGTACTCTGTTTTTACAATTGTGGTGGTTTTACCCACAGCTAAGACCATAAGGTCCTGCACTCACTCCCCCACCCCATCCGGTGAGATGGGAAGAGAAACACAAGGAAGGAGTCATGGGTTGGAGTGAGGACAGGGTGGGCTCACTCACCAATTATGGTCACAGGCAAAACAGGCTCAAGTTGGGGAAGAAAAATCAGTTTAGGTCATTACCAATCATCCAGGTAGGACAGTGAGGCATAACACCCACATCTTACAACATCTTCCCCCACCCCTCCCTTCTTCCTGGGCTCAAATGACTTTGCTCCCCGTTTCTCTACCTTCTCCCCCTTAAGCGGCACAGGGGACAGGGAATGGGGGTTGCAGGCAGTTCGCCTATGCCGCTCTTTCTGGCATGAGATCCCTCCCATGGGCTGCAAGAGTCCAGGAACAAAGTGTTCCAATGCGGGCTTCCCGTGGAGTCACGGACCTCTTCAGGCACAGCTCCCAGTTCTGGTATGGGGATGTCCACAGGCTGCAGACAGGTCTGCAGTCTAGTGCACCTCCTCCCCGAACTCTGGGGGTCCGTCCTGCCCCCAGCTTGGGCACTGAGTGTCTTTGGGGTCTCAATTCAGTCACAACTGCCCTCAGGCATAGCTTTCTGCTCTGGCGTGGACTCCTCCATGGCCTACACGCAGGTATCTGCTCTGCAATTGAATTTCCATGGGCTGCCAGGGACCTCATTTACCCTCCCGCCCCCCCACTCTTCTGTGATCGGGGTGTCTGAGGTTCTCTGTCTTCCCCTTCCTCCTCCTTCCTCATGGCAATGACGCTTTCCTCTTTGTTTAGGCCGTTAGTGAACTTTTGCTCAGGTCAATGGCCTTTCCTCATGGTTGTCTCCCCTTTCTTCTTTTCAAAACCATAAATATGGATTCAAAGAGACATTTCTCTATTGTTAATTGGCTCAGCCTGGGCTGCAGGTAGGTCCACCTTGGAGATAGGGTAGCTTTGTGAAGCTTTTCACAGGGGCCATCAATGTAGCTCCTTCCCCCACTAGCAAAAATGGCTCCCCCACATACAAACCCAGCACAACAATCATGCAGCACGTTACATTTTCTGACAATCATGAGTTTTATTAATTCATATGAAAAAAACTCCCAACATTGTAAAAGAATTTCTACTTAAGTGATGAATATCTTGCATTTCTAAAAGTTCAATATCAGTTTTTAGGTTTTCTGTTATCCAGCAATATTGTTTAAAACTGAAGTTTCACATAATTCCTAAAGTAAATACTGAAAAGCAGAAATAGAAGAATAGAGAAATTAGTCACATCTGCTTGTCAAACTGTTTCCATTTTTGAATATACATACAGAAGGCAGTACTCAAAATTGGATTCCAGTTTCATGTCTTGCAATACTTTTTGCAAATGTGTTTGCATCTTTCAGAGTAGAGTGGAGAAGGTCATAATGATACTCAGTTTTGTTGTTAATGGAAAGCAGTGGAAATCTTCTGGATTTGTATCTGACAGGAGGATTTAGCTTTCAGATTGTACATGCAAAGTATTATCCATGTACTTCAAAAAATATGCATGGCAGATCCTATGTATATATAAACAATAAATACATGCCATGACAAATCTAACAAGCATTACAGCAAAAAATCTCTTCATTCAGTGGAGGGTATCAGAATGAGGAAGCTTCAGCCAAATTGTATCCTCATTAAGGACCAAAATCTGCAGCAACATTGAAGTACATGAAGATCTTAGGATATTTATAGACATTGTCTCCTACTTGGTGTGACACTTATACCTCCCTTCCACAGAGCTACCACTTGTGGGCTTGCATGTAGAAATTGAGAGGGATTATGGATTCTAAAACCAGATCCCCCTTCCATATGAATAATTCCAGCTAAACAGATCCCTGAGAGAGACAACAGTAAGAGAAAAAATACCACAGACAGAATACCAGCATGCATAACCTGAGGTTGTGTCAACAAAACTTCTGAAGAAGATGGGCATTTGATGGCCATATTTTCATTAAATAAGGAAAATTTTCACAGCCCAAATCTTTCACAACCCCAGCTGTCTGGGCAGTTTAACCACTTCACTTGCATGGCTCTGCAAGCTCACACTGCAGATACTCCTTACCTGATTTGCAGGAGTACTATCGTATTTCACCAGTGCAAGCACGAGGAACAGGAACCCACGTGCCTGTTGTATTTCCCACAAGCTCCCTGGTGCCTATTTCAGAACCGTGAAGTATTTTTGCCATGATTTTTCAAATAGTTGCTACTTGTGACCTGGAGACCTATGTTGCAAACAAGGACATCCTCTGAGTATATTTTGAGAACTGGCAGGAAGTATCTCATGATGATACTGCTTTCAGCCACTCCCCTTCCTTGGCATTCAGCTTTCTAGCAAATTACTTTCTACTAATATTACTGTGTGAAACTTCTAGTATCCTATACAGAAAATTTCTTTTCTGTCTGAGGGCACTGGAATCTTAGAAAGTGGCTCTTGTGGATAGAGACAGAAGAGATGTATTAGAACAAGCACACAGCGAAGGGGTAAGAGGCAAGTCATAAGGTGCAGCAAGGGAAATTCCAGTTGGATATAAGGTAAAAAAATCTTGCCATGTGAGTGGTTTAAGGACAGAACAGGTTGCCCAGAAATGTTGTGCAACCTCTGTCCTTGGAGACTGTCAGGATGTGATTGAACAAATTCCTGAGCAAAGTGAGGTGGTTTTGAAATCAGACCTCCTTGAAGGAAGAGGCTGAACCAGATGACCTGCAAAGCCACATCCACCCTCAGCTACCCTGTGATACAGCAGCCTCAGGTCCTTCCCACAGCATCACCCCTCAGTGCAGCTGGCATGTTAGGCTACATCCCGGGGCAAATCCTAAGAACAAGTTTACCACATGGCACTGCTCAGTTCACAGTATGAAGATTTTACTAATACTCAGGTAAAACACATGCTACCTTAATTTCACCCTGTTATTTCATGGTAAGCTTTCATGTGATGGTTATAATTTGATTCAAATATGAGCTTTACAACTTTTAAATATACAAAGCATTCCCTTTTTTTTTAATCTCTAAAGTAATCCTTCATATTTAAAACCTAATCTTCTCTCTTAAATCACATCTAAACCCCAAAAATATTTTACTTTTTTTTCCTGTTATTTCTGTTGCTGCACAAAAGTGGATGGTAAGGATAAAATCTTGGCCCCTTTACATTCAGTGGGACTCTTAAAAACTGATTTTGATTAAATAAGATTGTAATCTATATCTCAGAGCTCTGTAAAAATGACCTTTTTCCTCCAATTTACAAGTCAACACTGTGTACTTAGTACTGCACCAGGTAATTTTTAGGCAGTAACATTTGCTTAATTTCATGTCTACATGTGCATCTGCCATACTGCCTGCAGAATTAATATCTGATTATTTTTTTCTCACATGTTTTAGTTAACATTTTTTGAAATTATCTCAATTCATATTATAACTAAGATGGCAAACATATTGTGTTTCTATCTCTCTGTATGCATGTCTGATTTCTCAGTGCAATTCTGTTCACAGTTCTCTTCATTTGTGTCTCTGCAAACTCTGTGTAAGACGTCCTCAACCTCTGCATGTCTACTAAGACTGGACTTAGCCATATTCCCAGAATCCAATTCTAGTTTTATCTATATTCTTTGTTGGAAGTCCCAATTATGTGGACTGTTGTACAGCTATATGCTACTCATGCCAGTCAATTATTCGCTGGTAAAAGTTCTGTATGTCCTTAATCATGACTCTTCTTCATTCTTTCTGTTAGAGAAAATGCCAGTGCAGAACATATGCTAAAATATGTTCTGACAGTATATGACTTCCCGAAAGGAAGACAGGCGAGAAGGCCAGTCTGACTTCCTTGGTGATCTGCTTTTACCATATCTGACTTTCTTTTATTAGATCTGTAATTATGGCTCCTATTATCCCACCCTTTCTAATCTAGTGACATATTTTTCCTCTGGGATTTGGTAGTTCTTAGGTACAAAAGAAGATAAGAAAGATAAGTTTAGGGAGGTAATTTTTTAACTTGGATTGTCAGCATACCATTGCCTGATAATGAGTAGAAAGGCTAGATGATCAGCAGAAGTGGAAAAGGAAATTGTTATACCCATAGACACTGAGATTCTAACAGGGATGAAACAGTACATGTGAGAGCATATATATGGAAAACCAGCAGAGAGCTGCCAGACAGGCGGAGGTATGTACTCAGCAACATTATTTAGAAGAAACAAATTGGCTGGGAAAAAAAGGAGAAAAGCTTACAGTGGGGGAAAAAAATGAAAGTAAAAAATGAAGTAAAAATTGAATTTGTTCTTCACATCAACCAGCTTGGTTTTTCAGCATTTTTTTCTTCTCCCCAGATTCCTTTCAAGCTTACTTGACATAAACTTTTTGGAAGATAACAGGTTTGCCTGAGAAACAGGAAACAGGGAAACAGGGCTCTACTCCCAAGAATAGTCAGAAACAGCAAAGAACCAAGCAGATGAATCTGGGTACACGCTGTCACCTATTTGGCTTTAGCAATCACGGTGAGGCAAACTCTCATACATCAGTTTTGCATACCGAAGCTGGAGTGTTGGTTCCAGTGTAAGAGAAGAAGGTGCAGGGAAGAGAAGAAGCACTATGACTTTTTTTTCTGGTAGTAACACTCCATAGAAACCAAAACAATTCATAAAGTTTCCTACAGCAACTTCTTAATAAAACACCATACAACTAACGTAAAAACCCTTCTGTGAACGTAAAACGTAAAACGTAAAAAAAAAAACGTAAAACTTAATAAAACACCATACAACTAACGTAAAAAACCCCAAAGTTAAATCAAGCCTTCTGTGAACTGAGCCTCCAAGCTAAACTGCATCTTCCATGGCCAGTATAGGTTTCTGTCTGAAATATGCTTCTCCAGCTGGCCTAAACTTTCTGTGCCAGAATGTTTCTGAGTACACTATGGAAGGTCTTTACAGGCTCACCATACTGCCATCCAAGCCAAACTTCAAACTCTGGCTCCTTCAAAGCTGGGGCAAACAATACAGCTCTTTCACTCCATCTTTAATAAAACATCAGTTATCTGTCACCTGCAGAGGCAACGACACTAGTACACTAGTTTTGGGCCAAATAAGAAAGCTTGGGAAAGCTTAAAGCAGAGAGACTGGTGCAGACCTGCTGGTCTCACCTACACTGCTTTTTAAGCTTGCTCTCCAGGTCCACCCTGGGGCTGTAATACCCTTACTTCCTCCCTACTGCAGGCCCCTAGGGCACATCCATAGCCTCTGAGGCATGTCTGTGCTGCCAGCAGCTTAAACAGAAAAATAGGGCGGTGCAAAGAGGGAGAGGGAATGTAGGTTAGAGACCAGTTCTCCAAGCTGTCAACCACTCATTCCCATGGCCCCTCTCAGGCAGTGGCAGTACCTGTTTGTGCCCATACCTGGCATCCCACATCAGTCAGGTAGGCCAGCATCTGGTCCCAAGGATATGTGCGTGTATGTGCTTATGTGCACTTGTGCATATGTATATACGGATACGCAGAAGGCTAATTTTAGATAGAAGGTTCCTGCCTGGCTGCTGAGTCAGGAAACAAGCCATTCATTGTCAGGTAAAGCACATTTTGTCCCCAACAAGGGGCAAAAAAAAAGTCATTGCTCTCCATTTCAGCCCATGTTTAATTTCCTCACTTGCAGATGCCATTGACAAAGAGGTACCAGAGCCAGCCCCTCCACTGCCCCGATGGTCCCAGAGCCATGTGTAATGCCTGGTAGGTGAGTTCTTGCCTGGAGTTCCCCACTCCTGCATGCTCTGGAGCTGGCACCTAGTGGGAAGCTATGTCCAAATGTCTGGGATGGAGATGGCAATGGAAGAGAAGCACTGTTTGAAAAGCTGCTTACCTAGTGTTGGACTCCTCCAAATGAACATGTTGGAACTAGCAGTCTTTTGCAGAAGGAAACGCAAGCCCCTCAGAAAGCCGTATGTCATTGTGCCCCTTCAGATCAGTGTCCAGATCAAAATGACAGCTCTCTGCCTGGGATATCCAGGCATGTGACCTAGAAATAAAAAGGTAGTGCATTTTCTACAGGGAAATTCTGGGCAAAAAAGAACAACGTAATGGCACTGTAATATCACCGTGGCTGTCCTGACTTCCTGCAGCTGCTGCCATCACCTGCCTAGTGTTCCTACCCCACTTCTGGACCACCATACAACCAAGCTCCAGAGATGGCCCAGGGAAAGCTGGGAAGGACTTTTCCCAAATACAGCTCTGGGTCTACTGCTGATGAACCCTCATGACCTCTGAATTCAGCTGAATCTGAGAAAAAGGGGCACGCCCCTCACCTTCTCCAGAAGGGTGAAGAACAAAATGAGAGCAAACATAAAGCATCTTGTGACAAAGTGGTTGGGGTGGAAGTCCCTTGTTGTTGCCCTGTGGCCTGGCATGGCTGCCTGAGCATGGGGAGGGTGCAGACAGAGGAATGGGAGCTGCTTGCAGAGCTGGTGGTCATCCACGCAGTTGTGTCCTCCAGCTCATGCCACAAATGCATGCTGCAGCACGTCAGCTCAGGGAGTGCTGACAAGGAAAAATGAACCAGTGCACAGCACAAAAGCAAGGGTACAGGAGGGTTCGTGTCTGTGTGAGATGATACACACCTGATTTTGATTCTGAAGTGCAGAGGTATTTTTTCAAGGGAAGGCCAATGCAATGCCATCACCTCTCTGCCTCCACTAGAGACCTGGCAGGCTGACCCCCATGACAAGCATGGTTTTCATGCTCCTGAGCTGTCCCACCCCTCCATCAAAGCACTCTGCCAAGCACAGGGGAGCAAAAGGGTGTCTGAGGAAAGGCCTTGTGGGGATGGCAAGGCCTGCACGTCCTGAAGGATGCTTGGTGTCCTTGTTAAAACCACTGGTGCCTGGCTTTCCTCCACATGCAGGCATGTCTGTTCTTGTGCAGCAGCTGCTGGCAGCCATGCTTCTCGTTCCCAGCTGCTGTAGCAGGGTCTGCCCTGCACCGCTGCTCAGCAGAGCGAGGGCAGACAGGCGGGATGCTGGATGGCTCTGCAGCAGCAGCCCTGGTGGTGAGAGCAGCTAGAGGGAGAAAATGGGGTGCCATGAGCTTGCACATAGCCAGCAGTGGCTGATTATGACTGCTGTGATGGCCTGTGGTGTACGGCTGGCAGTGAGGAGAGCTGAGTATCCTGATCACAACAGGATCCTACCAGCAAACATGAACTCTGCTTTGCTGTTCCATGGAGACTTCAGGGAGGGCACAGAGGTGCCCTGGTGTGGAGATAAAGCTGTGCTGACCTGTTTTGTTGGATATGTTGGTAAATCACAGCCATTCTGACATGGCCATGCCCAGGGGTGATGCTCAGGGGGACTCCATAAGCCTGGGGGTTCCTGCCAGAGCTGCACTTCGGTGTAATCCAAGACAGGACTTCACAGAGCTGCCAGATGAAGTTGTGAAGCTGTAGTAAAACATTTGGGGCCTCATCACCTCTTTAATGGCCTTGAGCCACTTCATTCCTTTTGCCTCAGGTTCTCAGCTATGAAAGAAAAATAAATGTACCTCATGTCTCAAGGGTACTCTTAAATTAAGCCTGTTAATTACTATAACATGTACATTTATTATGGCAATGGAGCCTATATAAGCAGATAAGAAATTCCGTGCTTAAGCAGAAGAAAACATGATTAAATAGTTGTCAGTAGAAACTGTAAACATCTTCTTTGTTCACAAAGGGAGCTGTTCAGTGCTGTGACCTAAATAAGTGTATCCCGTGTGAGCTCAGTCCACACTGAATGGAAATAAGCCTTTTTGCAAGACTGTATGTTTATACACTATAGTGTGGGCAAATGCAAGCTCTGTCTGCTCCTACTCCAAGCTAAAAAAACAATGAGGCTGATAACACAATGTGCAAGTAACACAAGAGGTAAGTGCCACAGGCAAACTCCAAGAGCAAACTGTGTCTGTCTGTGCAAACCAATGGCTGAACCATTCCCCCAGCCCTCATACCCACAGTACGACATCTTTCTTCAGAAAGTCCCTGCGTTCTCTTCTACCCCAAAGCAGCAACAGCTGACCTAGGGTAAGTGGTTTGAAGCACCAAAGAAAGAAGAAAGTGAGAGGAGGGAGGTGTAACTCTTCTATGCCTCTGCTGACTGTTTGCTGACTTCTGTTCATAGGAATATCGCAGTGCTTTTTACTGAAGTCAGAGGAAGTCAGCTCTAAGAAAAGAAAATAGTGTTTAAAGAAAGGTTGTTTGCCTTCACACCAGACTGATTTTTCACAGTCCATTTCTATATATCTGAAGGCAGGCATTGATAGTGGGAGCCCTGGCACAGAGCACCCCTCTCAAGTTAGCAGCACTGGCAGCTGCTGCTGCGGACTCCACAAACATGGGAGCGAATCTTGCAGCCTCCTGCAGCCACGGCTCCATCGCTGCAGACCAGCACACTTGTCCTAGCTTACTTTTTTGTTTTCCTCAACAATTTCAAAATTCCAAATGCTCCTCAAAAGATTTCCACTTTAGAAAAGATGGTAACTCATTGATAAAAGTCTGTAGCTGATAGAGGATACTTCTGAATAATCTTCTGGCATTTGTTCAAGAAGAAATATGATCTCATCTAAGTGTGCAAGGAGGTTCTTTAAAAATATTTCTTCTCTTGCAAAATCTCTACTGCTAGTGCATTTTATTAGAGAAAAAAAATCCTTACTCTTTTTAAAGGAAGACCTATGGTTAGACCTCCCCTTTCAATCCAGATTTCTGACATAAGGACATTTTCTTATTTAATATGTTGCTAAAGTATGCTGTTGACAGATACTCTGCCAGTAGTGATTTCCCCTGGGAAAGTGAAGTAGTATAGACTTCCTTCCTCATCTGAGAAAAAAACCCCACTGAAATGTGTTTTTCCAGGCAGCTGGTCAAGGAAGCAGGTGTCAGGCTCACAAGAAAGTCTGCAAGTTCTGCATCATAGGCCCATTCTTCCCCTGTTCAGCTGATAGCAACACCCGACTCACACTGAGACCATTCCTTGTGTGAGTAAGAAAATACTTCCTTGTTGCCCTAAGGCACATTTAGCCCATGCTATATATAATTTGACAGTCATTTCTGCTGCAAGTTACAAAAACAACTTACAGTTCATGTTGTCTTTATTTCCTGCCACAGCTATCTGTCATTTGTAGAAGCTAATGTCTCTGTGTAAGTTGTCCGGCTGCTTGGTTTGGGTACTTGGCATGCTTGACTGTATTTTCTAATTTCATAAACCTCCTTTCCAGCCTTCCTCCTCTCCTTTCTCCCTTGCAGCATTTACATCTATCCATTTGACTAGTCCACTACTCTCTCCCTTTCATTTCCAGATCAGTATCAAAATCCGCATCCACGCATGCATTTAAACCTTCCTAGGACTTGCTTTCCTTACACGCTGGGTTCCATTATGCTCGCTCTCACCCTGCTCCTCCTGCTCATGCAGTACCAGCCTCCTCTCTGCACAGAAGCACAATCTCCCCTAGTTGAAGCAGTCACCGCCAGGTCGCCTGCCCAAGCCATCTGGACCTGTAGCCCTCCACTTTGCCGAGTCCCATGGCACTCAGCTCCAGGAGCCTATCTGCACACTCTTCCCTTGACAATTAATTTCTTTCCTCCTTCCGCTGTTTCTTTCAATTGTAAATCAAGGATTACTATTGCACTCTGCAAAGTGTTTTAGAGAGCAAGTTGAATCTGGTGCTCTAGCGATTGTATTTTATTATCTTAAGAAGTGTTTGGCAGGCAGGTACTACATTGTGTACGATGGTAACAGCTGATGGAAGGGAAGATGTTATAAATACACACAGCACACATTCACGTTAAAAGTTGGTATTTGTAAGGGTTACTTCATGGTGCTACATAAGATATCATTATTCCTTTTATTATTTCTTTCTTTTATATACTCTAGATTTGCAAAAAGGAAATTAAAAATGGCAGCTTCTCAAATTTGGGTAAATTTTGGCAGAAGTCAGATTTATAATGGTGATTATTCTATGCAGGTGTTTTCCTTCAGTAAGAGTTCAGAGTGCCTTTTGTTTTTTGGTGGATAATGTGAGGTAAATCCCTAAGAATACAACAAAAGAAAATAAAGATGAAGGGAGAAGATAAAAACAAGTGGCACACAGATTTAGAGAAACAGATTTACCACCACAAACAAAGTACTGAAATCCTGTGGCCATTGGAAGAGCCAGCAATAAAATAAGAGCTCAGCTTATCATTTTGCCATTAGTTCCTTTTTTAAGGTGCATTGCTAAAGGAGCTACTTTAGTCTGTTTTCCTGCAGATCTGTGGTTTTTGTCTCCTAAATTTTAATCTACTACCAAAGTAAACCAGTTAGCTCCAGACATGATTGCATCCTCAGGGGGTAAGAGCATGCTCAGCACTTGGTCCACGCTGGTCCTGGGCACACAACGATGCACAGCAATCAGAGTAGTGATGGAGATTTGCTGCTCCAATAACAGGCTACTGCAAAATGCTGAAGAGGACTTCTTATATTTGAACTCCCAGATGGATCACTAATTTTGTTCTCTCTTCTATCTGTCTACTCACTTTCATAAAACTTAAAAGAATTTATTTATCTTTAACACTTCTACTCCTCTTCCAAATACAGCTGCAACTGACCAATGGGCTTAAAACTTATGTGGGGGTTTGACCCACAGTGGGACCATGCGGTCCTGCATTCACTCCCCCCACCCAGTGAGATGGGATGGGAGACACAACAAAGGGGGCACAGGATTAGGAATGAAGGACAGGGATGGCTCACTCACCAGTTATAATCACGGGCAAAACAGACTCAACTTGGGGAAGAAAAATCAATTTAATTTCTTGCAAATCATCTGAGTAGACATAACAACCACATCTTACAACACCTTCCCCCACCACTACCTTCTTCCTGGGCTCAAATCACTTTGTTCCCAATGTCTCTACCTCGGCAGTCGCACAGGGGGCAGGGAATGGGGGTTCAG
>NW_010300294.1:70990-75445 GCF_000700745.2 Antrostomus carolinensis | reverse complement strand
TTTTGTTTTGTTTTGGGTTTTTTTTAAGTAAAAACAGAACACAGGCTCACAAAGACCAGGACCAGTCACAAAGGAGAGAACAGACACTATGTTATACAAATCATGGTTTCACAGTGCCACCCTTTAAGCCAAAGGTCTCCATTTCTAGACTGGAAATAATTAATATGCTTGGTTAAATTTCTATCCCAGCTATAAAGCAGAAAAACTTCAGAATATCCCAGTCATGTTTTCAGGATGCTTCTTTCATAGCTTTCTCAGGTTAATAGCTTATTTCTGTCCGTATTACCTACTAAACCATATTTGTGGTGCCTTGCTATAATCATCTCTTCCTTATGTGTTCAAATTGCTACAGAGCAGGATAAAAAGGCAGATTATGAGACAGCTTTATTTCAAAACCTGGAGACTCCCCAAACCATTCTAAGGAAACTGGTAAGCAGGCTAGAAACCTGAAAAATCTAGGATAATAGCAACAGGATTAAAAAGAAACACAACTCAGAATACTAGCAATGCTATAGCACATTAACATTGCAGTATTACACATGCATAACAAAACAGTACTATTAGGGGTGCCTAAATTAACTGCTGTACTGTCTCTAATACAGAATACAACTTAATTTCAAAAGTCACAGCACACAAATAGATATGTTTTACAGAAAATGCTTTTGTGTGAACATCTGCCCCTCAGTAAAATCTGACAGTCCCTTAAAATTCTGAATAGGAAATCCCTTCTATCTCTCACACCTGAATTCCGCCCCTGAATGACATAGCTTCACTAAATCTCCTGAAAAAAGTCTACTTTTTTTGTCAGAAAAATAACTCATTTGCATTCAAAATGCACCTGCATGTCATCACCAGTCCAGCACTATCAAAAAAATATCTATTTAGCATAGTCTCCCTTCAGTGTATGGACCAGACCTTAGAAGCATCCCATCACATATTAGCTTGCCCTGCGAGAGCTCGGGAAAAGCTAGCTGAAGGTAAAACAACTGCAGACAGTTGCTTCCTTTATCCATAGCTGACAATTACTCTGAAAAAAAACCCCATTTGTTTTGAAAATGAACTATTAAAGCCAGCCCAGGAAAACCTGACTATGGGCTAAAGTGAATCCACAATGACTTACTGCAAATACAAATGCTGAGTCCCAATAGAGTTCATGTCTGACAACTTCCTAGGGAAACCTCAGGTTCCAATTGTTCAAAATGCAAAACCCTAACTCTGAATCTGGGGATTTATGCAATGCCAAGCCTTCACTTTCAGAGACATATGCATTAAATTCAGCTACTGACTTTAATAGTTTGAAAATTAGAACATAAACTAAGCCTTTGAAAATTACACACATTTTGTTCAACAGCAATGACATAATGGTGGCTGTTCCCTTCATTTTTTTTTATTATCCTCATGGGACAAGAATATCTGTTTAAGAAATATACACATATATGAGTATTCTGGCTTCAACTGGAACCATCTAACTCATTTTATATGGAGAAAAGTTAAAGAAAATGAGAAAAAAAACTGAAGATTTTAGTCCGGTCTTCACCTAAACTATTATTTAAATTACCTCCAACAAATAAGAACGGAAAGAATTATTCTCAAAATTATACTGATGTTACCATTAGCAGTCCCTCCAACAATTTGGAAACCTTTAAGGGAAAAGGGTTTTCATATATATACTGATTATACTGTTTTAAAAAAAAAAAAAATGCTGTGGGCTGTCAGACTCATTTAAGTGACTTTTGGTTTCAAGTACCTCAAAACACATTGTGTTATTTCAGGAAAATAAATTATTTTTAAGAATGTTTAGAATAAACACTCAATATGTAAGAAAACATTTTTCTGAGGGAAGATTAAACAAAAATAAATTATTACTAATCCCAAATTGAAATCCTTCATGAGAGAATTCTTCACAGCTTTGCAAAAGTCCAGGACTCAAAACAGTTGAAATAAAACTCATTTGAAAGTTTCTGTTGTAACAGCCTTCTGCATATAAAACAGATAGAAGTGCATAAGAACCATGCCTAAAAACTTCAAAACCAGGAAATACATCACTTATCTTTTGTATAATCAGGAGTGCAATTTGACTGTGGAAGGCATATAGACAAAGAGTACAGAAAAATATCTGAAAGAAGGCAAAACGAAATGCTTTATGGCTGGCCTGAACTCACAATGCCTCAGAACAGAAACGCAACATCATGCAAACAAATTTTGCCAACACATTGATAGAATAGGATCTCAGAAGCATGTCCCCCCCCAGATATCCTATTTTCTTAAATGGCTTCAGAAAGTAACTCACTCAAATTATCTTTGACCTCACCTCTGTTCACAGCCTTTAGTTTCACCTACCCTGAGTGTCTTTTCCATTAAGTATTTATCTGAAGTTCGAGGGTCAGTAACACTTAATGTTCTTTTTCCTTTCTTAAAATGGCTTAAATGCAAAAAAAAAAAAAAAAAAAAAAAAAAAAAACACGAAGGCTGAAAGAGCTGAAATATATTACACAGTGTTGACAACTTGATATGGACATAGTTACAGAAAAACTTTATGAAAGGCTGCTCCAAGTTCCCAGATAGCTAAAAGAGCAGGCTTGCAATTTAGGCAAACTCAGAACTAAGCATCTAGCCAATTAAAGCCACCACCTGAAAACTGGATATTAATCAACTGGAGCCACTTACAAATATTCTACCTTCTAAGACTATAGAGAATGAAGGGTACTACAAAGGGATGCTGAACCATGCTGTCAAGTTTGCGTTACCTTTGCAGCACTGTATAAAAGAGAAAAGAATTCATAAAGACATTTAAAAAAATGTCTGTTTGTAGGTATCTAGCACACGGAGAACACAGGACCTCAAGGAATACCATCAGACAATATTAAGCAGAGTTAACAGCCAATTCTGTTTCTACATGTGTTTGCTACACTTAGTAAAGCCACAGTCATCATTCACAGTGCAGTCAGTCCCTACAGAAAGTCAAGTTTTTGGGGGTTCCCCCCGGAAGAAACCGGTTATAACAACAGACAACTGCCAATCTTTTATACATCCAGTATTAACTTGTGGCAGATGCACCCTGCCCTTAAAAACACAAGGTGTTCTGACTGTTGAAACCTGACTTTTTTTACGCCTGTTCCTTGCCACTTGGCTTTCTTAGCACACTTACCTTGCTTTTTCATACGCTTACGGTGCTGTTGTCAGGCTCACAATCACTGGAGGTTGGGCCCCAGCCAAACAGAACTGACCACAGGTCAGATTGGACCAGGGTATAAATGGAGTCTTGCCTGAGGGCAAGATTGAGTCAGTCCTCTTCAGAGCAGCAGGTCTGCAGTCAGGGACTCTCCCCTTGTATTGAGATGCTGCCCAAGGAAACTTCCCTGGGACAGAGAGCCCTCACCTTATAGGTGAGGGATTGTGCATTTTGGGTCATTGTTCTAAAGGATTATTCACAAAAACTTAGGAATTCTTAAGTCAGCTGTGTAGCAGTTCATTCCCACCTGACATCCAAACCTGTGGGTTAGTACTGTTTGTCCGAGTGCTGAGTAATTTTGGTGAGAATAAATCCCATTTTGAGTAACTGCCTTGTCTATTTTATGGGTGCCTCTGCAACATAACTCAATAGTCCTCTGGGATGCAAATATTTTTTCAACCACAACTGTATGGTTTAACACAACAACAGGAACAGGGAAAGTTAGTGAAAACTCTCAGAAGTATCTGACATAATATAAAAGGTGGAAAAAAAAATTAAAAACTGCTCCTTCTCAAACAGCCTTCTAACTCAGGCTTTGGGATGTCATGGTCTCAACTGCACATACCATGCTGGCAATGCCACACGTTTATTTTTATAGCATCATAAACTGCTTGTAGTAGAGAACCTAACATTAAAAAAAAGAAAAAAATGTGTTATAACCGTGAGTTATGTTACCACATAATTAGCATGCCAGAGGAGCATCATGGAATGGATCAAAACAGTCTATTTTAATGTGATACAAACACACAAAGTTGCTCTTTGAAACAGCCTGACAGAAAAGAAAAAAAAAGGCAAGTTGACCTGGTTGACACGAATAGAAACCACCTGAAAAAACCCCAATAGCTCTTTCCAAACCAAAAATCCAGGCCCCTCACTTTCTGCTGTACCCAGCAGCCTATAGGAGGCACAGCCCAGAAAAGGATGAAGAGAAAAAGCAACATTTTTTGACCTAGAGAAAGTAAATCTGTGAGGCTTTGAGCAGTTTTTAGATGCTCTGTACCCACCTGCCGCCGAGCTCCCCTCAGGAAAAGCTCCCGGAGCTGAGGAGAAGGAGGAGCTGCCCCCCGCGCATTGCCGCCTCGTCGACGCCCTCAGCCGCCTCGTCGACGCCCTCAGCCGTGCCGCGCGGGTCTGCAGGCACTGAGGGGAGGCAGCACCACGTTCCCTGAAATGGCGGACGGCACCAAGCTCCCTGAAATGGCGGGCGGGGGGCGCTTTCCTCT
>NW_010300294.1:66199-70841 GCF_000700745.2 Antrostomus carolinensis | reverse complement strand
AGTATGGAGGCTAAAGCACAGAACCTCCTCCCTCCCCTCCAGCACTCATCATACCTGTGCTGTTGCTGGACTTGGATGGAGACATCACAATCTGCAAACCTCCTAAAAGACATTGGGGACAGGGCATCTTTCAGCCCTTTTCCTTCCTCAAATAGTGAAACATGGGGACACGTTTAGCTGCTGTTGTTTGAGGGAGGTACAGAGCTGAGGGCTCTGTGAGGGGATGGGGCAAGATGGCGGCGAAGTCCCTCAGTGGAGAAATTGGAAAGGCAATTGTGTATGCATGGCCATGCTTCACAAAGTAATTTCAGCCTGCAAATAATAAAAATACAACATGTGTCTGAGTGCAAAACACCTGGGAAGCTCATTATGTTTACTCCCTACAGGGAATAACACAAGGAAATACCTTTTCATGCAATAACATTACAATAACTTCAATACCATGAATACTTTATGATTTTTTTTTTAAACTATGTATATTGTCTATGCTTTACCCATGCTGTGCCTGTACACAAATGCTTGAGGGTGTGATTTTCCACCTGCTTGCTGTTTTGCCTTCCACATTGAACTGAAATCTAAAAAATGGCAATGCCAAACTAATTATAACAAATTGTTAAAATTCTGTTTTCTACTCACAGTGCATGAAGCCAGTAAAACATTTTGGGATTCAACAACATCACTAGGCAATGTATGATCATACAGGATGTGCATATATAAGCTCTTACCTGGTAGAGCAAGCCGAGAAGTAGGCTACTGTCAGGAAGCACCTACAAGAGCTGAGGCAGTGAAGAAAGTAAGCACTGAATACATACCTTATTTTGCTGACTTCTTCCAGATGCAGTAATTGTAATGCTTTCCAAGAAGGTGTACTGGCTTTGTGAAGGAATAAGAAACAAGAAACAAGGAGATTGTGAGTTTAATTTATTATTTGATTTACATAATACTTGATAAAAATGTAATGTGATAAGGTGCTGTTAGTAGCCTGTTTCTCTGGCAGTTAATCTATATGAAACACAATGAATTATTATTATTATTACAGACTTTACTAGATGTTAAAAGTGGTTTCCTAAGAGCCTGCAAGTCTGGGTCATACCTTCTATATGAAACACAATGAATTATTATTATTACAGACTTAACTAGATGTTAGAAGTGGTTTCCTAAGAGCCTGCAAGTCCGGGTCATACCGATGGGTTTCTAGTATGTGTTTCTTTACCATCCACTAATTTACATAGTTCAAATCCTGGATGTGACTCCAATAGAATTGCCACCATCAATTCCATAGTTTATCTTGATCTTCAATTTTACAGAACATGTTATAATGGAAGACAAATATCACAGATGTGTAAGAAGTAGGCTGGGACATGTGTACGTTTGTAGTAGTTTAAAAATATGATTTTTTTTTTCCTTACTGGTGTATTCATGCTTGTACAAATTGTAAGGATGCAGTTCTGCCAGAACCCTTTGTCTACAATGTTATATATTTCAGTGCAAGAAAGAACAATGCAAGTATCAACACATTCTTTATCTTTGTTAGTTTTTAACTTTGGAAATAACTTATAGTGCTGTAGCTTTTTATTTCAATAGGAGCTTAAAAAAAAAACTTGCAACTTTTTTTTTTTTTAAACAAAGTTTGTACACGCATTTTGAAAGCTGAACTGACAATTATGGAGACTACTCTCTTTCTCTTTAAATTTGTTGTGGCTGATAACACCTCCCCACCCCTCAAGTAAACTTTAAACAAGCCCATATTTAGGTACTACATATCGAACATGGATAGATAAGTAAGTTTTCAAACTAGAAATAATAGTTTGACCTCCTTATAATTAATCTGTCCTAACAAAGCTGAAAACTCCCAGTGTGACTACTATAACTTTCTGTGACTCTCATTTAAAGAGTTTTCCTTAGTAACTAATTTGTTAGATAAAATATCTTTAGGAAAATAAGTGACTTATAGTAATTTCCATCTCAGGTGACTTATTTTAGTAGACTGAAACTAAATCATTGTAAATTAATACCTGTACTTATTACTAATCAAAGCTTCTCCTACTATTCCATGATGCCAGCTCAGCAAGCTAGCTCTTAACTGCAGGGAAGTAACTGAGCAGTTGTGGTACTTAAAAATATACTTAAAGGATAAGCTGGAACATCTCTTAAAGGGAGATTATAATATTAAAGTATGCAGTTATAATGCAAGGGCTTTCAGCGTTGATGGATCTAAACAGAAAAAGAGAGCCAAAACAGAGCTCTCTCTGTATACCATCTTCAGTGGTTATTTGGATGTTCCAAACTAGATCTGGTTACTCAAATGCTGTTTCTCAGTTCATGTTACCAGTGACTTTATCAGAATTGCTGGGTATTTAAGGAGTATTTAAAAATGAAGAAAAATATTTGCTGGCCACAGTATAAAAGAAAAAAATCTGAGTTGTTTGTAAATACCCTCAGCTCACTGGAGATGAGCTGTTATCTGGACAAATATAAAAAATACCTGCAGTGACTGTACAGAGTTGGCATAATAAATGACAATTTAAATTCGGTGCGCTTTATAACCAGCTTACTGAAAACTACCCAATCTTAAGGAATTTGAAATACTAAGAACTGCTTTTCTCATAAAACTAACTACAGCCTAGTAATTAAGCTTTCTGCTCCTTCAATTTGTGGCCTTAGCAATAATAAATCTATACCAGCAAGTTACAAGAAGCAAAAAGTTCATGAGTAGCAATTGAGTTGTGCAATTTGTATGTTGGATAAAAGTTAGGCACATGATCTTTTATATGCTGTCTTCATACTGTGTGTCTTGTCAAGTTTCCATTTTAAGTTTTCCTCCTACTGCATGTTTGCCCAGCACCCTAAACCTGATGATCGTTCCCAGAGAATTGTTGCCTGAGTTCTGGCAACAGAAACCAACAACTTTGCTCATGAGCATTAAAAGATAGTCATGTTTCTTTACATGACTCAGCAAGTCCAGATCTAAGCGTAAAGCGGGTTATAGACGTCAGTAGTAAATACCAGTGTCAAAAGAACATGAGAATCATTTAGGTTAGAAAAAACCCTTAAGATCATTGGGTCCAACCGTAAACCTCACACTGCCAAGTCCACCAGTAAACCATGTCCCTAAGTGCCACATCTACACGACTGTGAAATCTCTCCAGGGATGGGGACTCCACCGCTGCCCTGGGCAACCCCTTGCAATGCCCGAGAACCCTTTCAGTAAAGAAATTCTTCCTCAGATCCAATCTAAACTGCCCTTGGTGCAACCTGGGGCCATTTCCTCTTGTCTTATCTCTTGTTTCTTGGGAGAAGAGATTGACCCTCCTTTCAGGTAGTTGTAGAGAGTGAGAAGGTCTCCCTCCCCTCAACCACCTTTTCTCCAGGCTAAAGCACCCCAGCTCCCTCAGCCATTCCTCGTAGGACTTGTTCTCCAGGCCCTTCAGAATGTGAACCAGATGCTTCCAGAAATTCTAACAACATTAATCCAGGCTACCTGCTGACAAAAGAAGTAGCATCCATGGTGACTCTGCCCCAAACACCACAAAAATTGTTTGGCACAACTAATTTGAAAACCAATGATGAGAAAACGTTAATCTGTACATTCTTTTTCCCCCCCAGTATGAAAAGAAATACATAACATGCATGCCCCTACTGATGCTTGATGGCATATAACCTTGGACAGGAACAAGCAGTTGACTGAAGCAGCAGCAGAAGACATAAGCAAAAGCAAAACAAATTAAAAAAAAAAAAAGTTTCAAGAAGGGAAAGTTCTTGTTTCTTATGCCAGGAGTCCCTGTGCCTTGCATGGTTGCCCAACACCCCTGGAATATTCCTGCAGAACTAGCTTGGCTTATTCATGTTGGACCCAGGCCAAGACCATCTCACTTAAGGGCAGCAAGACACACTGATCTTGTTTTGCTTTCTCAAAGTCTTCACATATATATTGGGTCTATTTAATACGTAACAGAGGGTTGTCTTAGAAAGAAACCCAGATTTTTTTTTATTTTTTTATTTTCACCTATTATAAGCCATGACAGAATACTGCCAGCCACTCTACATTTCTTCCAGAAGGGCATCATCCTATTTAGTCTACCTTTCTTCAGAAACCTATCTTGAGTACTTCCAAGTATGCAGGATAATGTAATTAATGTGTATGTATTCAGAAGGAACTTGTTGCCCACAGCCAACTCCTGTGTGGTGGAACCTGCTTGCTGTGGCTTCTCAAATAAGGCAATTGTTTATGCTAACAGGGATCAAAGGAGAAATAGTGCCAAATGCACCACTGTAATACAGAAAGTTTTCATGGGCTTCATAGGATTATTTTGATTGAGCTAGTCTAACTACAATTTATGAGTCAAAGTCTTATTTTGCTTCAGTGCACCAAAGGGTGCAAATTATACTTCTGCTTATAAACAAGCACACTCTGCAAGCATATACTTGCAGTCATAAAATAAATTTATAGGTTCACAGCAAACAACAAAATTTTTATTAAAATAAGGACATAAAAAATTAAATAATCTCAGAATTTCTCCCATTATTAACATTTTCTGTGAAGAAACTCTCAAAATGAGATGACTGCTTTTATTCTCTGCCAACTCAGTTATGATAATTTTAGAAGTAATTTCTTATTGTTATGACTGCTATTTGTATTAAT
>NW_010300294.1:61659-66173 GCF_000700745.2 Antrostomus carolinensis | reverse complement strand
CTACATTACTTTGTGATTTATTTTCAAGAGATCTCCAATTCGAAGAGAAAACGCAGTGAAACATTCAGAGGCAGCATTTTAAGTGGGGCAGCTTACAGTAACATGCCACACCAGCATTTGGTTTTATGTTTTGGGTTTTTTTCTTGAGTTTTGAGGGGACTCACACCACAGCTGGGCAGAAGGTGATCCACCCATAAGTGTCTAAGACTGAGAGAACTCTAAGGCATCTCAGCACTTAACTGAAATAGGATGAAGCAAAAGCTTCAGCACAGTTTGTGATCCTACAGCTTTGGCTGCACAGGAAAACAGGACCTTCTACAAGTGTGAGGCAGCTGCTCTGCCTCCTCCATCCTGCTCATTTTCAAGCTCCTCAGCACATCCACCACCCACTTAGGAAGGTGGTGCACAATTTGCACGTTACACCTCAGTTACCAACAAATGACAAGCCTTTCTCAGCTTCCAAGGCTCTGTACATGCCTTAGGCATACTCCTCACTGTTTGTATGGTTGCACTAGTCTCTTCTGGGTGCCCTCATTTCTGCATATGCTGGAGCAAATGCCAAATGTGCATTGACTGCTTTGTGAGTGTACTCGTGGGTCAGCTGAGAGACAGCTCTAAAGGCAGGATTTCCTACCTCCTAGCTTCCTGACTTCCTAAGAAAGGAAAGTGCCAGTTTCTCTCAGATGAGGAATATTCTCTCTGAGAGAGACGGGTGTTTCTGGCCCCCAGATCCCCCAAGTGCTGCCCCATAAACCCAGATACTGCACTGCCTTTGAGAACTGGTTCTATGATAGGAATAGGATCCTTAACATAACTGAATTGGTTCTTTCCAAGCAGTGTAAACAGATTGTGAAGGACTAGTTCTGCCCTTGGCTTACATGATCAAGAAAAGGAGAAAATAAAAGACTTTCTGCTGTCCTAATGTTAGTATAGATATTATGCTCTGTGGATAGGCAAAAGAAAAAGAAGAGGGATAGAAGAATGCAGTGGTGAGGATTGTTTCATAATATGAGGGAGTTTGAAGAGAGCATATGAGAAAAGCCAGAAAGATGTTGTCAGAATCACTGCTCTCCTTTTCCTGTTTGTAAATAATTTACATGTAGTGATGGGTGACAGTGTATCCTAGAAGATAATACCAAGATACACAGTCTATCCTGCAAGGTAATAATGAGTTGGTTTCCCCTCCTCCCCGATGACTGATTGTCTAATACCTTAGTACATTCTTCCCCAGTCTCTTAAGAAAAGCAGAGTAAGTGGACATATGATTACTTTGAGGGAGATCCTGGTATAAGTTATAAGAAACTGGAATAAAGTAGAGATTGAGTGCTACAAGGGGTCAGATAAATGGATATGGCTATTCATCTGTTTTAGGTTTATTTTAAAAAAAAATAAATTATTTATTTATTATTATTTCTTATTTATTTATTATTTACTTTAAGAAAATGGCTTGTATAAGTAGATTGGTAAATAGCTCTGTATTTCTTTATTAGTGGATTTTATGTTTTCGTTTTCAGAGCATTCTGCTCAAAGTTTAAACAAATTCCTCACAGGGCAGCAGTTCCCTGTTTCTCTTTCTCTTCTGAGGGCCTGGAATTGCAAGGAGATGCCACTGTCTGATTTAGTATCAAGTTGTTTATGTTAGACTACTATAATTCCTAAATAACATAGTGTTACCCAGTGGGAAGAAATTGGAGAACCTAACTTATTTCCTGGCATACTCATAGCTTGATGGAAAAAAAAAGGACACCTCAAGTGCAGCCTTTAAGCTCTGGAGAGGTTATCCACAGCATTACAAGTTTCTGGAGTATAATTAGCCTGTTGAAATAATTTTGGAGGAAAAATACATGCAAATATGTATTGATGCATTTAACCAAACTTTAATAAATAATACTCTGCACAAGAATATGACCTCCAAAATTTCTTAATAGTCATGCAGATAATTTGCTTTTTCTAAGTTGGATTTTAGCCATGTGTGTAAACAAATGATACCAACTCTGCTGTTGGGCATGAGCTTGTGTGGTCAGTAGCTGCATTGTCAGTAGCTGTGGTGCCTCGGGTCTGGTACAGCCTCTCTTTCCTGTCTTGCTCACTGTTCCTCACAGGCTCACTGTTCCTCTCCCTCATTTCACTCACATCACAACCCACATTCCCATCTAGCCTTCAGAAATTATAATGTCATTTCAAAAACCAGAATTTGCAGTTTTACATATAGGAGTGAAATTCCATTCTTGGAGCTGTGTGGAAATGCAGGCTTTGGCTTTAGTGGTCTGTTCAATGTGCACTGTGTTACTTGGTTTCAAGTAATGAAACTAGCAAAGTTTGTGTGATTTCTTTCTCTTCAGATTTCTGCTCAAGAAAAAAACCCAACAAAACAAACCCACCACACTTCAATACACAGTGGAGAATTTGTCTACATCTGTTATTGACTACTAATATATGACTGGTCTTTTCTAAGATTAACTTAACTTGAGGCAGTTTCAATGTCTAATATACAACTGTAGACAAATCTGCAAAAGCAGTTGGTATAAACTATCATACTTTGAGCTTAATTTGCACCATAATTGTGTGTCTGTCCATAGCCTAGCTGAGTGCAGTCCCACTCTTTGACAGAACTTCAGGCTCTGTGGTGTTAGAAATAAATAATGCAGTCTTCTGCAGGCTAATACACAAAGCCAGCTAAGGCTTATAAGACCTCTAAAATATTTTTAAATCACCAGTTGTATTGTGCACTATGTTCTCTTGAAGACAGAGGGAGCAAAGAATTGAATTGGAGCTTAAGAGAAGAGAATCCAAGTCCTGGTACTTTTTTTCCCCCCCTTTCCTTTTACTGCTCATCTTTCCTATTGTTACAGTCTTAGTTAATTGAAAACTTCTTATGATTTAGGATGTTTTATCCTGCTGATGGCTTTGGCCTTTCTCAGCACTCACTTTACTCTCACTCCCTGTAAGTGACAACAGGTTACAAGGAAGAAGACTGAGGGATCTTTAAAAATACTACAGTCATAGCATTGTAGCTTAAGTTAACCTTTCACTTTAAGGATATTTCTTTCAGCTTAAATGATCAACATAGCATCTGAATGTAGTATTTCCAACACTGTGCATTGCAGGTCTGTTTTTGGTGTTCTTCAAGAAAACTTAGTATAAAACAAATTTGGAAGGAAGCTATCTCCTGCTGGTCAGCCTGAGATGGAAACCACCTGCACGTGCCTGCTTGGCTGCAGGGTTTGTTTTGGGAGCTCAATGATTAGGTGCCTTTAACAAAGCTGCTAGTTGTAAACCAAAATACTTCCTGAGAACAAGTACACTCTGTCAGCAGAGCTTTTCCAGGGGGAGCAGGAATAGGCAGCAAGCAATCAAGTAATATCTGTTGGTTTATATGAAAGTATTTATTGTTTTTGTTTGATAAGGACTGAGTTTTCACAATTAACAATCATCAACACCAGGGTAGCCTCGAAGCTGTTGTTTTACATCACAGTCATATATTAAGGCATCTTTTTTGATCCTGATCTTACTAAAATAGTTGGTTTGCAGTTTTTATCCTGTGAACACAGTTGCAAACACAGGTGGAACTGATAAATTAATTCTTTCTATGGATGTTAAGGTTGTATTAATTTTGAAGTCACACAGTCCTTCTGCACAGTTTATGTAGGCAGTTAGCTCCACCTGAACACTATTCATTCATTGTCTATGGTAATCTTAGAGACTTCCACATGTGTAGGGATCCCTTTTGCAATAAGCAACAGTACTAATTGCTTTTTATATATGAACAGTAATAATGGTTTTCCATATTCAAAGTATTTTTTAAAGTTGTAATTCCTACTTAAACAAAATGTCATTGCAAGTACTTGAAGGATCTGGGGGAGGTGGGAACAAAACCAGCCAAGAGGAAAAAGATATTAACCCTGCAGACTGCATTAAGCATAGTGCAGATTAAAGCAGAAAGCCAGAATTAGCACTCTACAACCATATTTAATTGCCCTTGTTTTATAATCCCAGTTTTGGGCTTAAAATGTAGACTGCATCATGAAGAACAGCCTTTTCACCTTCATAACCATCCAGACAAAATATTGTATGATATAACTGCTCAATGGCTTCTGTAGCAAATAAGTAAGCCACAAAGATAGGATGCTTTTCAAGTCTCAGGCAGAAAATGAACTATGGGATTTTCCAGAGAATAACCACGCAGTGCTCTGAAAGGCTGCCATCCTGTGGCACTCAGGGATGCTGTCCTAGCTCACAGCCCTGAGTTAATGGTTTCTACGCTCCCCGGAGGGGAAAACGTGTCCAAGACTCCTCACATGGAGATAAAATAAACACTTCCTTTTCTTTCTTTTTTTCTAAATATTTAGGTAGTTTCAAGAGAAGGCTCTGACCTCCTTTGTATTATAGGGCAGCTTCTAAGATGAGGCTCAGTTTAAGATTTTTTGCTTCATCAGAAGAACCAATGAACATAACTTTAAGAAATATTAAAGTTCTTACTTATTCTATGGTCTTGCTGCCACAGTCAGCTATAA
>NW_010300294.1:46161-61638 GCF_000700745.2 Antrostomus carolinensis | reverse complement strand
TAGTGCATCTCAGGAAGTACTTCTTAGGAGCACTTTACTTCCTTAATTTATTTATTACTTGGTTTGAAAGACAATGGTAAACAATCCTAGAGAGCTCACTCCTTGAGTGAGTGATCCAAGTTTCCAGGTAAAGGAATGGGACTGGTAGAACAAGGACTTCAGGATTTCACCCTGAACCTGATTAACTGCTTTAACCTCAGTCCTTGCTGGTTTTCATTTGCTGTTCATAGCATATTATGCATTAGTACCAAGGAGTACATATTTCTTCTAACACACACAAAAAAATTTCATTATAGGACAGGCAAAAATAATTAATTTTGCTTGCAATATCATTAGTATATTGTCAGTAAGCTGTGCATATGAGTTAGAAACAAGTCCTTCATATTTTTATTCCCCTACAAATCCTACATCTAGATGAGCTTGCAACAACTGTAAAATATAATTCCATAGCAAATAATCAGAGTAAAAACACATTTCCATTCTTCAGAGAACCTTTGTTAAAAAGTCTAGGTAAAAATGGCAAAATGACAAAATTTTCACAAGTAGGATAGAAGTGGTAGAGAGGAAATGCACGGCTCTTAGAAAGACATACAGAGTTTCAACTTTGGTTCCTTGAAATGCATATTCTCAGTTATTTGAGGAGACTTATATCTTGACTGAATAAGATACATAAGCCATGTATATATAGTAGATCCTTAAAAAATTTAATATATTCAGATCCTAGTCAATTAGTTCAGCTTTTTATGTCCACACTCCATTATCTGCAAGGATAAAGTAGTTCATCTGCAGCCCTGGTCTCTGTTTCTTCCACCTGCTCTGGCTTTTCAGTTTAGTATCTGCCTTCAGGTAATATTACTTCACTGGAGATTTATTTCTCAGTACTATCTTTCTATTCTTTTAACCCAATCCTACTCCCCAGCTATAGCATCTTTCAAACAATGTAATGTTGAAGCTTTTAAGAACTAACCACAGCTCTCTTATAGCATCCCTTGAAGCACCAACCACCTTTAAAAGTGTGCAGAACGGGAGCCCTGCAGAACTACGAGCGTACACGTGCCTGCGTACGTAGTACTGTTGGACCTGTTCTTCTTCAGCAAGAGCCAGCACATACTCCATTCCACATCTCTCTTCAGTCTACACTTGCCTTTCCACAACCAGGAGGGAATGAATTTCCATTCAGACTACAGCCTTCCCTCCTCTCACACTCTGGCTGACACAATCTTCTTTAGGAACTATTCTCAAACCATTTAGTATTCATTTGTCTTTGAAGTTTTTCTAGTTGCTTAAGCCTTCACTCTGAATGGAAAATTAAGTCTTCTCATAAGAAAACCTCTACACCCTAAATTCTAATTCCTGTGGTCTCAGAATTCTAGTCAAATATTTACTATATCTTTTAACAATACCAGGAAAGACTCTGGAACTTCCTTCTGTTTAATCTTACCTTGCAGGGTTCAGCTCTGGAAGGTTCCTGAGTCACAGCATTTCTAACCTTGTAGGAAGCACTCTAGCAAAGAGATAGGATAGTCTTTTGCTTTGACTTTCAAGCCAATGTGCTCTTACTTTTCCTACTGAATTGACCTTAGAACATAAGGAAATACAGCATTGAAGGAGACAAGTAAGAAAAAAAGCTTGTATCAGATCAGGACCACTCACCTGTTACACTACTTCTCTAACTCCCTTTCTTGACTTCCTTAATTTCCTTCAGCCTAAAAATGAGTGGCTGCTCTCCCAGACCATTAAGACTCAGGAAAGAGAATTCTGGGAAATGCCACAGCTGAAGTAAAAGTAATTCAGGTGAATTCAATAATTGCAAGCAGGGGCGAACTGATGGTTTAACTTGTCTGGCAGATACAGCTGCTCACTTACTCTCCCCCCCTGCCAGGAGGGGTAAAGGTAGGAAGACTCATAGGTTGAAATAAAAACAATGTAATGATTGAAATAAAGTAAAACTTAAAATAATAATGACAATAATAATAGTCATAAAATATGCAAAGGAGTGATATACAGTACAATTGCTCACCACCTGCTGACCAAGCCCAGCCTGTTCCCAGATAACGATCCTGGAGGAGTGACCATACTGAAAACAAAACCACAGTCCCAGAAGAGAGCCCCTCATTAATATACTGAACATGACAGTATATGATATGGAATATCCCACTGGCAGAGCCAAATGCCAGTTTGGGTTTGCTAATTTTACTGTGCTGCCCCACAGTCCTTTCTTTCCACATTCACACTAGCAAAACATGGAGAGGCTGGAAAGTCCTTTATCTTCCAGCAACAACTGAAAACACGGGTATGTGTTTCTCTCAACAAATCCCATACTGAAGCCAAAACACAGAACTGTTCTAGCTACTAAAAAGAAAATGAGCTCTGACCCAGTCAAAAACCAGGACAGCCAACACCCTTCATTTAAAAGAGAGGCTAGAGTAAGTGGAATCACAGTATCCTATGCATATATGTGTACATTGAAGACAATCTTTAATGAATCAGGTAGCTTAATGAACTGGCTCCCCATCCCACAGTCATGAAACCTGATTTTAATAAGTTTTTGGTTGGTTTAAGCCTCCTGATTTGGAACCCAGTGTGATTATTCAGGGATAGAGGAGCTGAATCATAACATCTGACCTCTGGAGCTTAGTGACTCCAGACGTCTTGTGCCTAGACTTCTTTTATAATGTTGGTTATGAAGAGAATTGAACCCACCTGACCTACCTCTTATTTCATCCTCAGAGTTACTCTGATTTAATTACATTCACTTTGTTTGTTTGACAGTAGCTGATTGCTCTGATTTGTATATATATAAAGATTTAGCCTATTGCTTTCATGATCATGTTGTCTGACTGCTCTGCGTCCAAGCTTCCACGTGTACTTTGCAGATCTTCCATCTCCTCTCTTCATTATTATTTGCTTATCTTGAACAGGAAGACTAAAGCCATTCACGATTAAAAAAAACCATTATATATCTGTCTGCAACTTCATAACTAGTTTTCCTTGCTTAATCTTCTTTCCTTTGGCAAAAATAAAATATTATGAGAAAAGGCTGAACTGAGTGATGGTTTGGGGTTTTTTTTTTACTGTAGTCCATCTTTCCTTTGTGTATTTCTGCTTCACCTGCAGTAACCAGAAATTACCATATCCCAGATGAAAATATTCATATCTTAATTACTGTGTAAACAAAGCTGAACCTGGATTCTTGTGTTGTCCCAAACTGCTAAAGTCTCCTTCCAGGAAGCTAAAACTCTAGTTTCATGGCTACTATGCCAGTTTTTTACTACCATCCCAGTTTTGAAGCATACAGCTCTATTTGGAGAATGTATTTTTTGATGTTTCAGAGCCTGGTATTTAAGCTGAGGTTCTTTTGTTTGGTTCTTTCACTCATATACTTCTGATGCTTTGAGTTGCTTTCTTTGTCTTTCCCTGAATCATGAATGCTGTGGGGCCACCCTCCAGCTCTTCTCCCTGTCGTTTTGTTTTTCCTTCAGTGCACATGATACTTTGTGAAGAGAGTTAGTGGCGTGGTGTATAGAGAAGGATGTTCAGGTTGGACATTAGGAAACACTGATTTGCTAGGAAGGCAGCACAGCAGTGAAGGGTTATCTACGTGAAATCCTCATCCTTGAGGACTGTCAAGACTTTGCTACACAAAGCCATGGGTGACCAGAGGTCCCTTCCAGCTAACATTTCTGTGGTTCTGGAAATTTTAGTACAAACAGGTTAAGTGATAATATATCAATCCAACAACCAGCCCAGCTTCTGCTGGAAACCTGGGGACTGTGCCTGGTTGTAAGGGTTGCAGACAGAATTAACTTTAAGTAAGTGACATTTTCTCATTTTCTCCCAGACTTTATTTATATATATCATAACAGCTTTACACATCCAGAATCTCCAGAAGGAAAGATAAGCTCCAGGGCTTCTCTTAGTCTCCCTAAAGCTTCAGTTCTGACTTTCCACCCCAACTCTGCAGAAGTGCAGTTGTCTCTAAATAAATTCCAGGAGGCTGTACTAAATTAGTTGCATTAGTACATGTTTGAATGGCACAATTCACATCTGGCTGAGACCCCAACACTTTCAAGAACTAGAGCACTAGTGAAACTAAAGCTTCACTAGAGCTGCTGGTGAAACTTTCCTAGGAGCAAGACCCTAATAAACTAACCTAGACCTTTTAGAGCTATTTTTGTTGTCTAATACAGCAGCTTCCTTTGTGTATTCATCAGCTTTGAACTCTGTTCTAATCTTCTTCAGCTATGGATAATTAATTACAAATACCTCAAATAGATTTAGCCGGGGGGGGCCGAGTTTGGCATTAGAATTCTCATTTCCATTTGAGAAGCTCCAAATTTCAGCTCAAATAGTAGTCATTGCTAGATACTGTAATAGGTAACACAATTTCCTTTCTTCTGAGCAGTATTTCCTCCTCACAATCCAGTGGATGAATTTCTGAGCTCAGCCATAGACACCTTCCCTAATATTTGTGAATGGCATTTGCAGCAAGTCAGGGAAGGTGCTCTGCATGGCATTTTTGTACTGTACTGTTCCTTTCTCTCATTAACAGCATATGAACATTGTTGGCACCAGTACAGAGCCCCCAAAATGCTTTGGACAATAGGAGCTGTAACGTGTCTTAATGGAAAACTTCCTGCAAAAATGAAGTAAAAGAATCTGCAAAGGGGGATGTCCTGCAGAGATATTGTTCCAAACTGGTAAGGTTTTGCGTAGAAAAAGCATATCAGGTTGCCAAGTATGAAAACAAGAGGGAGAAGTATGCACTTCATCTTAACTCAATGACTGTGCAAATTAGAATTTAAATTTATATTAGAAATAATGTGGCATGGTAAGCCGTGTGCCTTAAAATGATACAGAACTAATGCCCTGATGATTTATAGTTTAGGTGGAATTAGGCAATTGCTGGGTTTGGGTCCTGTCAGTCATTTAAAAATGAGAGTCTGATGAAAAGTATACTCTGAATCCTAACACAGGTTAGAAAACTCTCCTTTGCAAGTTGTAACTCAGTGTGTCCATGTTCACCTTCCCCCCGCTCTGATACTCTGTATCAGTTATGAACAATTTTTGATTTTTCCCTTGGAAATGGTTTAATATTCAAATAGGGTTGATACCTTCTCTAGAAGGAAAGGTACAGAGTTAACAAGGCTGTAAAAAGAGTCAGTCAATAAAAACACTCACTCGGAGTATTGACTCTAGGAATTTCAAACTTTACTCATGACTTGACTTTCCACAGGCAGTGGAAACCTGGAAGTTTACAATGTGTCACGCTTTTTAAATGCCACCTGCTAACATGTGCTTGGTGCTCATCGATGAACTTGGTCAACGTGGCGATTGTTGAGCAGTACACTCTGAAATGTGTCACGTGAGTGAAACACTTTATGGATTCGAGTATAATCAGAAGTTATTCTTCACTTTTTTAATAACAAAACAAGACTTTTCTTTTTTTTTTTTACATGTATTTGAAAAAAAACCCAGCATTTTCCCAGTTTCTGGCCCTTATTAAAAAAAAACCTCAACAGATTAAACTGGAGAATCTTCAATATGTAAGAACAGTAATCCCTCTCCGGGTGACCAGCAGACCCCAAATGCTGCCCAGGATATATTGGAATTATTTCTGAATAACAATATACTTCCTAAACTCCTGTGAGAACATAGTAACCTTTTAAGTGTCTGTGATCAGCACCCATCAAGTCAAGAAGATTAGATGTAGTCCTTCTCAGATGTGCTTAGGTGCACTCATACCAGGCTTCACTCAGCAGTACTTTTAGGTATGTACTTAGTGCCTGTTAACTTTATTGGCATGTAATCTATGCTGTGCTAGATGGGACCTGCGTTGAGAGAATGTTGTAGCCTCAGGAAGCTATAGAGTGTGGAAGCTGTAGTTTCCCTTCCCTCATACTGGTATCCAGATTAAAAACCTGTATTACAACATGCTTTTGTAACCTTAACCAAGGTTAAACAGTTGTTTTGCACCAGGTGGTGGTGGTAGTTCCTTAGGATCCCGGTAAGAAAGGCACTCACACTCTGTAAAGTATTGCTTAAAATGCCATTTATTGGAGCTACGTCTATAAAGAAGAGGTGAATTGCGTAGGTGATTGTCCCTTCAGCTGCTGGAAGTGTGGAATGGTGCAGTATCAAATGGGCTCTCTTGATCAGGGCGAAGCACATGATGCAGATCCCATCCTTTGAAAGGTTGCTTGGTTTTGGTCGTTGAAGCTACTGGATGATTTTATTAGAAGTACACAAATCTCTTCATTCTTTCTGTTGTCAAATTAAAAACGATGTTTAGATGAGAACTTGTTGCTGCAGTTTAGACAGAGGCAAGGCCGTGCAGGTGGCACAGTTACTGGTATCAAATAGGAGCTGCCTGCAGGCTCCTCTGTTACCATCAGCCATCTCAGTCTATCCAGTGGCCCAGGGATATGCCCAACGCAAGGCAGGCTTGAAGGCCAAGCTATTTGTGGAGCACAGTGCAGCACAGAACAGGCCTGCACCTGCTCACATTCACTGTTCTGTGCCTCACTAGCTCCTCAATATACAAGGTCTTCCCATCAGGAGCATTATGCTGGTCTATCAGTTTCAATATCCAGATTTTTCTAGGAAGAACTGCTGTATGACAACTTTTATTCTGCACCTGCAGGAAAAATAATTCTCTTGCTTTTCTGATCATGATCTGTCCTGGGTTTATTTATGAGTTAATTTTCAGAAGAAGCTGAGAGGGGACACAGCCAGGATAGCTGACCCCAAGTAGCCAAGGGGATATTCCATACGTTACGACATCATGCTCAGTATATAAACTGAGGGAGTTGGCTGGGGGAACGTGCTGGGCATCAGGTTGCAGGTGGTGAGTGATTGCTTGGGCATCACTCGCTTCGTATGTTCTTTTACTAGAAGTATTGTTATTTCTTCTCTCCTTGTGTTGTCCTATTAAACTGTCCTTATGTCAACCCACAAGCTTTACCTTTTTCTTCTGATTCTCCTCCCCATCCCACCAGAGAGGGAGAAGTACACAAGCAGCCACATGGTGCTTAGTTGTCTGCTAGGCCTAAACCATGACATGATGCAATTAATTAAATAAATAAATATAAAACAACCCTCCAAATTGAATTGCAGTCTTTCTAGAATAAAGGGGAGGATGTTACAGAAAAGAATTTGAGAAGTTGTCAGGCCAGCTGTAGGAGGATGAGCACATCATATCATTATGCAACGCATTGCATTACAGACATCTAATGCGATGCTCCTGATAGCCAGCAGGAAGAAATCCCACACCCCTTACAAAAGTATATGCACTGGTGCAAAAAAACCTCTTGGCACAGATGATGAGGCAGGAATGTGGCTGAATCCATCTCTCCTAATCGCTGGAAGGCACAAGGAAACCCGTAAGAAAGTTGAAAATAAGGTAATCAGGCACTTACAGATTGGGTAAGATAGATTGAGAATGTAAGATTGGATATCTCCGGAGAGAATGCCAAGGCATGGCTCAGGCCTTAGGCAGCAAAGTCTTTTACACAAGGCTCCAACCCAGGTTGTTTTCTGCGTAGAAGTGCACAAAGGAGAGGTGCCTTGCTTTTATGCAGCACCCCCTTCTCTGAACACACAGTGGTATGTACATAGTGGCAGAACTAAATAACCATGTTTCACAAAACTTTGTAGAATAGACTATTTTTGGTTTTGGGGTTTTTTTTTTGAGAAGCCTCAGTCTTACTGAGACTCTGGTGCAGAGGAAGGATATTTGCAGAGCTAGCTATTTGTGAAGTTCCACTTAAAAGCCACAGTTATTTTCCTTTTTATTAGGACTTTTTGCTTGTTAGATACCTAGTTCTTCAGAGGTTTTAAGTGTCTCTTGAAAGCCCTCCTTATTTGTGATTGAATATAATTGCTTTTAGTGCAACATGACTCTTACATTCATAAAACTGGCAGCAGACACCTGAGTGTTTACAGACTGCAGTAGCTTCAGATAAACATAATATTCTATATTTACATAGTACAAAGGACCAACAAAGCACTCTAAGAACAGATGTGTGTTTCCTTAGCTTCCTTTCCAAAAAGCACATTTTTTTCATCCTTTTGGAAAGCTTTGATTTTACTTTTACTGTATCTTTCCTTTGACTGGATTGTTTGTGTTGCCCAGATCACAGAACACACTACACATCTATCTTGGGTACCTGAGCAACTCTAGTGGGAAAAGAAATCTCTGCAATCAGAGCAAATGAACAAAATCCTCAGGCAGCAAACTCTAACCCTTGCAATTCTGCACTGAGCCTGCACCCCTGAAAAATATATGTATAAATAGTACAATATGATTACTCTTTTCTGTACTTATGAGATGAAACAATACATTCTCTTGTTTACTACCTAAAATACTACTTCTTAATATGCATTACAGGCTGGGAGAGTTTAGTTCTTCTTTGTAGTGTATCAGAATTCAGATGAAATGCCTCATCCATAACATGATTTATGTTACTGTGGCTGCTACAGCTAACCTTTGCTACTTAGCAAGAATAGATAGTTCCAGTGAAGAAATACTGGGATTACTGGAGGCAAATAGGAGAGAATACAGTGTCTTGTTATACAGTTCTCAGGAAGTCTCATTTGTCTTTTCAGATACAGTTGGACACTCTCTGTTTTCACATCACTGTGTATTTATCTATTACTGTTCTAAAAAAAAAGTCTTTGAAGCTTGAAACCATTTCTGACCTTCATGTTGTTTTGAAAGCACGATTCTCACTGAGATTGAAAGTGGTGAGACCAGCTTTTCCTTCCACGACATCAGTTTAAAAAACTAGTAATTCACACATTTAACAAATTTTATGTGCCCAGTAATGGTGTTTGGTGTTAGGATCAAACACCTGAATTGCATGTGAGAAAGCAGTAAAGAAAGATAGATGTGGGTTTCAGTTTTGTGTTTCCTTGTTTTTTTAAAAGTCATTCTTGGCCTCATAATATACTTGCATAATTTTGACAGAGTAAGTCAATTCTTGCTAAAATTTATGTACTTATGAAGAGCTCAGGACTTCAGGTTTTACTCAAGCACAGATTTCCTGGATTAGGATCACAGCTATTTATACTTGCAAGGTTTATTCTGCAGCTGCTTTTCTTTTAGCATTAGTTATGTTCTGCAGTATAGTTTCATCAGCGCAGACACTTGGTCCAAGTTGTTAGTTCTCTGGAGAAAAACTGAGAAATCAACTGAGTTCATAGATGAAAAGAAGCCCAGGAAGATTTTAGCAAAGGCTATCAGGATTCTGTGGGGAAATACGTTTACAATTGCCCAAGAGGAAATTTTAAAAGGGTTTTTAAAGGGTCATTGCTAAGAGTAAAGTCAAGCTCAAAGAAGACCTCCAAGGTGCCCTTCCTTTTCTGGAGCCAAAACAATTAACAAGTTTGGAGTTTACTTTGAAGATCTCATTTGTTCTCGACGGACATTTTTAATCAAGAGAAAGTTGCTGTATGATCAAGTGCAATGTACAGTCCTGAGGTAGGAAGAAAGCTTCCCTGATATTGAGTTGCTCAGTGTCTCTGCACAACTTCTGGATAAAGAGAAACAGTCCATGGTTCCACTGATTCTTATCCCTTCTGCATTTCTGGGCACTACCAAGCAATTACCTGAGTTTTGTTTGCATGGGACAACCCTGTGGGCACCAATGACTGGAACAGCTATCTTGCTAGTAGCATTTAAACAGCCTGTTTTACCAGACCATACAACTCAGCACACAGAAACCTCCCAGTACTGTATCATCTCAGACACTCGAGTCTCAACACAGTTACATTTTTATTTTTCTTTTACTTTATTGCCTTTCAATTGCTCTGCCACGTCCACAAAGACAAAAAAAAAAGCTGGGGGTAAAAGATGTTTCATTTATCTAGGGGGTTACAAAGCACAAGCTGGCATAATCTTTGGGTTTTTTTTTTCCCAACTAACTCATTTTGTATATAAGTAGACATAAAAATCTAGGAGATTTCTGGCTTGTCTTCCAGAGAAGCCAGAAAATGGATTTTCTTTCATAGTTCAGAAGGCCTGGGGTTTGTGTTTCTATTCCTGATAACTTTGATTATAATTAATAGTAACATACCTCGTGCTGAAGAGAGGTAAGAAGAAATCTTCTGTATTTTCTGTATAGCTGCCACCTCTATGAACATGCGTTTATCAAAGACAGACACTTTAAACAATTAGATAGGTTGATGATGTAGTAAATCTGTTAAATTTCCTTAATCTTTCAAGTAATGCAAACAATTAAAGCTGCTGTATGGGAAACTGCAGACTTCGATAGGCAGATACACAATAATGTCCACTTGAATAAAGTGTCTGCTCATCTCAGAACACTGTATTTTAGAAACAAATTTCATACACTGTAACATACGATAAATACTTGCAGGGGTTTTTTGCATCATACTGAAGCAAGAAAGCCATTCCCTGCTATTGCAACTGGAAGCACATGTGGTACCTGCAAGGATAGTGACTTTCTCAATCTTTTAATTTTCTTTTCTGAGAGCTTTATAAAGATTTGTGTTTTGAAAAGAAGGTATATGGGGTTTTTTGGTCTACAGAAGCTTGAGGTAGCTCAATAAAACATACTCAAAACTACAATAAAGCAGTGGGAACAATGTCTATAGTAAATGCCACATGAAGATCCAGTGCAGAGCTTTCAGCTCCCGTCTCACTCTGCATATTCTCTACTCCTCTGCTTCCTAGGAAGGAGTTAGGCCAGGCATTGTATGAACTTCTAGTAAAAAGAGTTTAGTATTTAAGCCTAAATTCCTGTACAGTCCCCCTCTGAATTAGTGAGCTCTTAGTTTGACTAGTTGAGCTACAAGCCTGGTATCCTGTGATGCGTTGGCACCTCCTGCTTCACCACACCAGCCAATTCAGCATTGAATGGTCTGTGAAAATAAGACATGTTGCCAGCACAGCACTGTCGTGGTTGTGACAGCGTGTACACACAGAGTTCACAAATCATCCACCTGAAAGCTTTTGCAGCATTAAGAATAGAGTTTCATGGCTACATGGCTTCTACCAGGATGACATCTCTCTTGCCTTCTTACTGTTTCCCCATCTGTGTTGGCAGCCATGTGGATTATATCTTTTCGTGGTAGCTATTTTTGTTCTGGATGGTATAACATTTCTTTAATAACATCTTTAAAATTATATCTTTAAACAGGTTTTATAAGAAATTTTTGGAGAAACATTAATTTTTCTCACTGCCAGTATGCCAGTTGATACAGGGCTGCACTAGGTTCTTATTATAAAAAGCTGTTGGCTGTATCACTCCTCCCTGCCACGCCATATAGTATAATGTAAATGATATGTTTTCCACTGTCAGGCCCAATAGGATGTTGCTATGGAAAAAATATTTCTATTATAGTGATAATGCATTTATATCATGCTGGTGTTGAAATTGTAATAGTATGAAAAGCATTAAATTTTATTTAGAACTACTGTGAGATAATATTTTGAAGACAAACAGGACTGTGGGCTATGAATTGCACTGACCATGGACAGGGTGAAACGTGTATCACTCTGGCTCCCTCAAATCATGGCAATCTGTTGCTTACTACTATGGATGTAATAAACGAAGTGCAACCTCTGTCCCTCCTGATGGTGAAAAAGAGAAAAGACTTTAGAAGGGAGGAATTTTATTTGTAAAGGCTCTTAATCTGAAGTTAGGGAAAATTCATTGTAAAATGGTGCTTCAGTCTCAGAGTTCAGCAAAAGTGTGTTCAGCAAAGTTAAAAAAAAACAACCAACCAACCAAACAAACAAAAAAGCACCCTCCAAAAAGTAAAAAACCCAACTGCACTATCTACCTATAGTCTGCATTTCCATCTGTGGACCAGGAGATGTAAATTTGTAAATAGCTCTCATCCTCAGTTTTCCTGTTAGCTAATGTTTTAATCAGCAGTAGAATAAAATACTAGATGTCTTGATAGTAAAAATAAGTAATTACAAAAAGCAAAAGATATCTTCATCCTAGGTTGGCTGTACAATCTTGAAGGCTTTCCTGAAATACCTTGTCTCACCTCAGATCACCTATATTCCACAAAAGGACTGCACATATTGTGCATCTTACATCAACCCCCAATGCTGGTACAATGCAACGAGCACTAAAGCGAATTAACATTCCCCTAAACAATCAGTGCCAAGAATCAGGAAGAAGGAAGTAAGTCCAGTATAAGAGATGCCCAGAGATTAATTACTGAACAATCAGGAACTTGTCAAGATTGTGGCACAAAGATGTTTTCTGGGTGTTGCCTAAGAAGGTAGAAAGTTTTAACAACAACAACAACAAAAAAGTAAAGAAGGGAGGAGGAGGACTATTAGTAAGAGAGTTAGGATCAGTAAGTTATCCATGTAAACTGTCAGTAATCTGTTGAAGAGAAGTGAGAGAGTATCATTCTTCCTAGAGCGTTATCAAAAGGACTGGTGGTACCACCAGGAGGTTGTGCTGTCAGAATAAAGCTGGGAAGCTGGCAGAGCAGCATTGCCTCATCCTTGCACAGTCACCTTGGGGATCGTGAACATTGGGAAGAGGCTGCAGCAGTAATTCTTGTAGTAAAACACAGGACCTAGCTCACTGCTCAAAAGGCAAATGTTCTCATTGAGTAACAGGATACAGCGCAGGCTGATGGCAGTGGGCAGTGGGGTGTGCACATGCATTGCAAGACTTAAGCTAATTTATGAAAAAAAGCATAATTCAGCTGCTTTCACTCACAAACAGCCACATTTAATGGTGGAGAGCCTGTCATGGAAAGTGTGAGAAGCCACCCAAGTTACAACTGATGTGTGTTATCTCTTGGCTGGATATGAGGCCTGTGAAAATTTAAGAGACTTACATATAGTTGCTGCAATATAAGATGGCACAGAAGTGGGCTGCGTGGATCGTTTTACTGCCTTCTCTTCTCTACTACAGCAGTGTGTGCTGGGCTCTCACTGCTGCCCTCTAAGCTTAGTCTGTGTAACACCTTTAAAATCTCTCTTAGGAGTTGTGGCATGGTTATTTCTTTTTCAAATGATGTTTCACTGTCAATGCACATCTGTTAACTATGTGAGTCACGTTGGTTAAACTGAATTAATTACATTTGGTTTGCAGGCAGTGAAACAGAAATACAATCTTCTTGCAGGTTTTCATGCTGGTGCCTGACAGAAATCCTCTTCTCTCTATGGAAGGAAGTTCTTCTGTTGATTGTAGGCCACGTTTGACCCCAAACAAAGTCTTTAGGAATTGGATCAGGCCCTGCATGAATTAGGGGAGACTCTGTGTTTTCCATTAACACATTTCACATCTTCTCTTTCATTTCCAAAGCCCACCATAATTTATTAGCAAATATTTGCTACTTGAGCAAAACCTTGCTCTTGGTTATACCAGTTAGGCCACTCTGAAGCAATGACATTTAGTGTATCAGAATCGCTTCAGATTATGCTTGCATGGCTGTCAGGGAGACTTTGGCTTGCCTCAAATGAGCAGATAATTGATCCTTTTCTGACATGCAGGGTCAAAAGTGTCCATTGTTTGTTGTGACACTGCAGCCAAGGATGGAAGACATTATTGCTGTCCTTAGAAGGGTACTGGTTTGACTCCAGCTTCGCACTCTAAATCAAGGTCATTCTGCTGACTTGGTTTTTTTGTGGTCAATACACACCTATTTACTATCTATCCCCCTTCTGTAAGTGACTGTATTATTTCAGAATCAATGCAAAATTTATACCTAATGTTCACAACTGATTATTTCCTAATATTTTAATTCTTATGTAGGAAATGAATGTTTGCAGCAAGTATTTTGATTCCTGTTCCTCAGCATGGACATTAATCTCCTGCTAACTTGTCATTTTTTTATTGCCTTTGATGAGCTGCAGTGGATTTGGCTCCCCACAGTAACAACTATGTTAACTGAAGTATTGCAAAGCATGATTAAAGTATCAGAGAGCATGGCTTGCCTGAGGCATGTTTCAGTGGGTAATTATGGTACTACTGTAATGTATTGGAATTAAGAGTTTACAAAGAACAGAGTATATATAGGCTCACTAAGATTATAAAGTCCGAACAAAGAAACAGATATTGTAACTGTAGCTGGATTTTCCTTCCCCCCCCTTTTTTACTGTTTGCTTTGACAGTAGAACTTTAATAACAGAGAAATAAAATACCAGTAATTTGTTTAAATTCTCTTTAAAATTGCCCAGAAGCTATTTGTCAGGAAACAAAAACCTGTCACATCATCAATCCACAGCACCACACACTACTGATGTCTAATGTGTATGTAATCAAAATTAAAGTTATTCTAAACAACCGTTACTAAAATATATAATAAAAAAAAAAATCAAGGAGGATTTCTCCTCAGTTCCCCTGTTGTAATGACAACAATAATTTCTGACCCATGGTAGCAATATAGTTGTAATTCTGACGTAAGTTACTTTGACCTGGCCTAGTCCTTCTCCCTGCTGTGATGATGAAAATTGCTTCCACTTCAATATTAAGATAATTAACCCCCAAATTTTAAAAGTGTTAGGTCTAGGGAAGAACAAGTAACTTGGTCATCTTGACCAATCCCTTCTACTGTTTACCTGCAGAGCATGGGCACCTCAAAACAAATCTGAAAGTGATCCCCCAGGTGCCACACGGTCCTGACCTGGGACTCAGTCATAGCTGTGTGACTGAGACTCAAGTGACTTAAATTACAGCTGTGTGAGCAGAACGAACAGGAAGTGCAGTCACTAGAGTCAAGCGTAGGTCACTTTTACCTGCAGAGGCTCCAGGGAAGATTGAAACACAGTGTTGTACTGCACAGGGAGTGACTTCCACGTGCTGTGTGCTCATTGCATGAACAAACAGAAGACATGTCTTTAGGTCACAGAATCACAGAATTGCCTAGACTGGGAAAATCTTTAAGATAACTGAATCCAGTCATTAACCTCACACTGACAAGTCCACCTCTAAACCATGTCCCTAAGCACTATGTCTACACAACTCTTCAATCCCTCCAGGGATGGGGATCTCCCAGCCCAGCTCCTTTCATCAACATAAGATTCAGACTCAAAATGCAGACTCAAATAGCAAAAGCTCAGTTCTCAATATTAAATTTGTTTGGAGTTTGTTCCGTGTTTCTACCAGCCTCCACACACATACACCTCATAGCTGACTGCATCCCCTCCAACTTCAGTGACAGGCCATAGTGCCATCATATCTCAGAAGCGAACCTCAGCTATGATCTCTCCCCCACTCTCCCTCGTGGGCACACTTCCCAAAGGACCAGCTCTCACCAAGCATTTCCCAGCATAGAACTAAATGGGGCTGTCAGCCTACCACAAACCTGTTCTCACCTGCCAGCCACAGTCACAGGCAAGGCATTCTCCTTAGCCACTGTCTTCATGTGTGTCTGGGTGGAACCTGAAGCTGTAGCTGTTAGCATGGATCCCAAGGTTGGGAGTTGGCAGTCCTTTCCAGTTCCATTAACATAGCAGGTCCTGCTACAGCAGGGAAC
>NW_010300294.1:14529-46143 GCF_000700745.2 Antrostomus carolinensis | reverse complement strand
GTGCCTTGGGCAACCTACCGATACAGCTACGGAAAACTGTACCTTACAAATTTCCTTTACCTGTAAATGTGTGCAGTAAAAAATCATTTTATCTGTAAAAATTAATTTACCTGTAAAGTGAGCAGATAGATTGCTCCCTTCTCTACCCACCACCTCTTTCAAAGCACACTCAAGCCCAGCTGCCTCTGCTTTTCTTCCATGGCCATATAGCTAAGGAGAGAGACGTAGAGGAGCAGAAGCACTCGGGCCTCAGCTGTACAGTTTGAGGAATGTCACAGAATCACAGAATGGTCAGGGTTGAAAGGAACCTCAGGAGATCATCTAGTCCAACCCCTCAGCCAAAGCAGGTTCACCTAGAACAGGTTGCACAGGATCACGTCCAGACAAATTTGGAATATCTCCAGAGGAGACTCCACAGTCTCTCTGGGCAGCCTGTGCCAGTGCTCTGGAACCCTCACAGTCAAGAATTATTTCCTCATGTCTAAGCAGAACCTCCTGTATTCCAGCCTGTACCTGTTGCCCCTTTTCCTATCGCTGGGCACCACTGAAAAGAGTCTGGCCCCACCCTCTTGACACCCACCCTTTAGATATTGATAAACATTAATAAGGTCCCCTCTCAGTCTGCTCTTCTCCAGGCTAAACAGACCCAGCTCTCTCAGTCTTTCCTCATAAGATAAGTTGTTCCAGCCCCTTAATCATCTTTGTGGCACTCTGCTGGACTCTCTCCATAAGTTCCCTATCTCTCTTGAACTGGGGGACCCAGAATGCAAGACACCCCAGCTTGAAATGCTGAGGAGCTTGATGATACCTGGAGCTGGTTCTGCATGGACCGAGCCACCTCCAGAATTAGCACAGCAATACCTGACTGCTGCTATGTGCCCAAACCAGTGAAGCCTGCTTTGCCACACAGCACACTGCCTGGACTGCAGCTCTACAGGGACATCAAACGGACTGACAACCTCAGCTAGTAAGTGTCCCTGGTCCTACAGAGTACTGCAAATTTACCTAGCCCCTGCTGTCTCCAGCGCGTCAAAAGCTGTCCATCTTTACTTAGCAGGTCCTCCTGAGTTGATACTAGCAGCTCTCCGCCTCTTTCCTTGTTAGGCAAGGTTTTTAACAGCTTAGTGTGCTTTTGATCTTAGGTTCTGGCCTTGGGAAAACCAGGCCTGGCTGGCAGCACATAAATGGATTAGCAGTTCATGAACTGTTCTCTTAATGGCCTTTGGAATTGCCTCCAGAGATGCTTCATTTCTGTCGTGGTTCATACCCTGCTTACTTTCCCTTACAGCCTCCTTTGATGTAGGTCCCTTCAGTCAGACAGAAGAATATCAATTAAGTCAACTATTAATACTAAATTATACAAATATCTCCATTATCCACATGCACTATTAGTACTAGGGCATGCCTACACTTGGGAACTATTATGGAATTAGGTAGGTGTTAACTAGCAACTTTTTCACACAACTCTCTGAATAAGATCTCACTATTACACAAAGCCCACATCTGCAAGAGTGAATTAAGCAAAACCTCACCAGAGTGCTCAGTCTAGGTTAAAAGTGGCTACAGGAAGAGCTAGCACTGCTTTAGTCATCCTGCTCAGCCAAAATCCAGGTGCTGTCGTTCAGCCTGAGATAAAGAACGTGCAATTAAAAATACCAGTTACTGGCATAGCTTAGCAGTAAGGAAGACTTGGAGAGAGCTTTCTGTTACAAAGTGTGGGGAACTTTGTAGTTCCCCACAAGTAGTACTACATACAACAATCTTTATAGTTTCAAATTAACTGTAGACTACATTTCAGCAATCTAAACCTAAAAATAAAAATTAAATTTAAAAAAACAAACTGAGAAATATTCTTTTGTCCAATTATTAAGGTTAGCTGCTAAGGTTGGAAAATAAAGAGCACGCCTTTGTGACCTGAACAACAGAGAAAATATTAGTGCTCAGAACTACCTGTTTTGGTCTCAAGCCAAGTCACCCACCTCCTAAATAGTATACAGTTAAAAAATTACAGCCATGCTTATAAAAGTAGTTCAAACAGCTCATAATATTATTTTAAACATCACAATAAAGTCCTGCTGACCATGAATTGTTTTAAACCTCTTTCGCATGAAGAGAGCAATACACACAGAGGTAGAAAGGATTTTCCATTCTTGCATTTAGGAGATTCAGCAATGGAATTGCATTGTATGTAAAGCTCATTATCCTGGATCCCTTAGGGGAAAAAAGGAGGAATATATTTGCATCACATTCATTTTTCTGGCCTCAAAATTTTTTTGCACTCTCCATTATTATTGCCATACTAAATAAACCTTTTTTTTTTTTATTGCTGACAAGCATTTCTCCAGCAAAACTAGACCACCAAGGCTAACTGTAAACACACACATTATGACAGCTTCCAAAAGCCTAGTAGGGAAGCCACCTGAGCTTCTCTCACCGGTTCCTAAACCTCTGTAGAGCTATGGCAATTTCTGTCAGCAGGACATCTGCTGTATGTAATTTTATTTCCTGCTAAGCACTGCTCTAGAGATGCTGAACAACAGTCCAGGGGCCATTAGCAGTTCCCAGAGCGAGTGCTGGTGTAATCCCCAGGGAACCTCTGACCTTCCTGGGCTCCCTGCCTTGCACTCTGCTCCTCCAGCAGCAGCTTTGCTAGGTATTTCTCCACGTGAATTCTCACTGTTAGCACACTGGACTGATAAAAGCAAGGAAGGCAGTCTGGGAAATAGTTGACCTTAGCTACTGGTGTCAGTCCAGGAAGTAATTTAGAGAGGAAAAAGCTCTGAAAGAATAGTGGAACACTAACTGTAGTGACCTTTTTGTAGACACAAGCTTTCAGAAAGAATGCTGTTAGCAGAGGGCAAATTACTGCCACCTACCCATGGCAATTTCAGGTGTATTCACTTCCTTGTTCTCCTCATCTCACCCGTTTCCTCTAGTTTTGCATGCCCACATCGCAAGTACCTGTTCACTTCCTTCCTCCCATCTCCCCTTTTTGCTCTCCCACCACTTCCTTGAAGATTTGCCAGGGGCACAGAGAGGCTGCAGGCGCTCTCCTCTTCAATGGACAGACTCCAGAGGGAATTCAGAACAGGAAAGGAAATTAATGAGGAGTTTCACTCAGCCAGGAAGGGTTCAAGCGTACAGCCCCCAGAGGCAACTCACTGTTTGGACTGGGTTGTCAGAACATGCAAATCAGTGTACCTGATGAGTCAGTGTCTCCTTGCCCCGCCTCTGTTCCTCCAGGGATGCTATACAATAAATATTTGTTACATATTCATTCCTTTTGGCAAATTGGATCTTTCTGAAAAATTTTTGGACGCTCACTTTAACTACTGGATCAAGTACTGCTTACTGATCTTAGAGTGGTAATCTTAGCAAGCTCCTTTCCTCCTCATTCTTATGAAAACCTAACATACCAGTTTTGCTTATCATAACATTTTATTTATTAATTTATACATTTGGGAAACGTGCTCTATGAGATGCTGAAAGAAAAAAAATGTAGCAAAGAAGTGTAGTAAATTCAATTATTCTGCTGCACTGGAGCACACTCCAAATGCATAGAGCAGGATTCTCACAAACAGACATGAAGACAGAAGCATTTCTGAGCAAAACAGCAGAATCTCGTACTTAAAAGATATTGTGAGTGTCTGCCACTATTCCAGTCTGCTGTGTGCGAAGGCACAGAGGGCATCGTCACCCACCACAGTGCTCTGATGACGTGGCCAGAGATGGGATTAACAGCAGGAAGTGTTAATCCCGTCCCTCCCTCTCTTACTCTCTTGTCCCCTGACTGTGGCATTCTGGCAGCCTGCTTTAAAGTGCCTGGGCTGTCTTGAACTTACACTTCTGAATGGAATCTAAAGCAATCATACCCTGTTATTGGACCAGAGGTTGATTAGCTCTGAGATATTTTTTTTTCATCAACTGTATTGAGGAATTGTAAAAGCATTGTCTGTTGTGCACCGTGCACGAGGCAGAGTGACAACGTGCTAGAAGGGCTGAGCTGTTAACTGCCCTTCTCAGCTTGGGGCTGGCTGGTGAACTCCCACAACAGATTATTAATTTTGGGAGTTCACAGAAACACCTGTGAGAAAGAGGTGAAAGCAAATTTATTATTACACCTTTTTTAATTGATACCTGAAACTCTCTTCGTGTCCTCTCATAGTAGGTAACACTGTCAACTTGGCCTTAGAACATGACTTGTTCCATCGCACACACTGCTGATAAAACCAGTTGTCTGGGCTTTAGCCTCAGTTTCATTCAATACCTTAACAGTAAGATTCCTGAAAAAAACACCTTCATGACATATCCAATTATCAACAAATACACTGCATGAAATCCTTACAAGGTTTTTTTCAGAGCCTTTGGGATCAGTCTGCTGTGACCTTCATCTCATTAATAACTCTTGGCCCTTTCCACTCCACTGCATGAGAGGGAGCATGGTTTTGAGAATTAAAGAAGTAGGTAGGACAATAATAGGAGCGTGAAGACGACCATTAAGGACATAAATAAACTTTATCACCACAGCCTAATAAAGCCTCACAGGAGGAGAGGAGTGGGATACTTTGGATGGATTGTGATAGGAGCTGATGTATATTGCTGGTAATATTTTTTAAGTTCACTGTGCCTCCTCAAGTTTCCCCGTCTGTCTAGATGACTTCTGCAGAAACCAGAAACAATGAAGTGAATTCTTGTCCTGGATTGCAAAGCAGGGAATTTGGGATATCAGTACTTAGCCATATAACTGGAATTTGAGCATCCTTTGAGAAACTGACTGGAATACCTTTTCAAATGTGAAGACAAGCTTCAAATCTAGACAAAAATCAAGCTTCAGACAAATCCTGCCTAACATGAGCTTCCAAAAAGAAGCATTCAGAGGTACTTTAACAGTGTGATACCATGACTGTTTAAGCTGATTCCAAATGACCTAGCTACAGTGAACTTGTCTGATATTTTAATGAGCCAGCACCAAGACCTCAACCACCAGAAAGCTAACCCAAAGAATAGCTTCATGCAGGTTCAGCTCCAGGAAACGGACCACTGTGGGATGAGCTCAGTGACAAGACCTCTAAGTAGGGTACAGGAATAGATGGCTGGAAGGTGACAGCAGCGCCAAGAATGGTTTTAAATCCATCAAGGAATCAGAGCTGAAATGAGTGCATTCTTGTAGTTTGTGGGTAGACTTTGGGATAGACCAAGAACTAACCCCTCAGGAAGCAATCACTGACCAAATAATATGAGTTCAGAAACAGATGTGTACAAAGAAGCCTGTTCAAACAAGAAAGGAAAGCCTGCAGCACATAGAAATCATTGGAAGCCTCCAGCCAGTTCCTGTGAAGATCAAGGATAATGGAGATGGAACAGAGAATGCTAAGTACAGGGACTATAAATACATTCCCTTCTCCCATGCATATTGTACAGCCTAGGGCACTGGAGGCAGATGTGGACATGAAATTCCTATCCCTTGTCAATTCTGAACAAGTACCAGAAATAAAAATTTATCAAGTAACTGTCCTTTTTTGCCATTGTGTCAGCTGATAACCTTGGAGCAGTACCTTTCCCCACCTTCTGCCATGCCCACGTGACTCAGCTTTAGGTCCTCATTTACACAGGCCCTTAGGAATTGTGTATTCCTTTAAATTTTAAGAGAGCTACAGAGCTGGAACAATATAGGGACTGCTAGAGGAAATGAAAAACGAGAAACTTGGCTTACTCTGAAAGCAGGACTTTCTCCACCTCAGGATGTTGCTGCAGGGACCACTGTGTACAGCTAGTGTAAAAATATTAATTCAGTTAAGAAAATACTTATCTCACAGACTTTGGTGTCATGTCACAGGTGTCAGATACTGCTGAAATTGTGAGTTGACTTTGAGGCCTACTGCATCAGACATCAAGGTCTCTCTCATTCAATTTAAAAATCAAAATTAACATAAGTAATGTTTCCTTCTCTGATCATTGTAGGGACATCTTGTGATCGCTGCTGAGTGATACAAAACACGCTCCTTCCTATTACCTTGATCTCTCCCTGTCTGACTCTTTCCAATTTACACACAGACTGGCTGTGCTTCAGACGTGTTCCCAGTAATTAGTGCACCAGGCGCCCTGACTGGGGACTCTCACCCTCACTGTTCACAAATAACACATCCCTTAGCACCATGAGTAATGCTCCATGGTGAGTTAATACTTCTCTGAAATATAAACCTTATAAACTACCTGCTTCCTGGTAGAATTCCCACATCTAATTAATACTTGTCTAATATACATGCTACAAACCAAGAATGTTCTTTTGAGGCTACCTGCATTGTTCTTTGTCAACTGGAATTAAAAAATGATTGCAATATATTTAAGAGACACTAGAGGGAAGCCAAGGCATCCCAACAACCCTCTCCAGCAATACAGCTTGCAGTCCTGAATGCATAGTTAAAAACAAAAAAACCCTTAACACGGTGTAGAAAATACCAGTTATAATTACTATACATAAAGGTGCTGAACAAACTATTAATTTACAGCATGGCTTTGCTGTTTCTTTTTCACTGGCACTCTACGTGCTGTTAGGCTCCAGGGTGTTCCCTGTGGGTGTTCCCGTGGTGATGCCGAGAGCCTGAGAACTTTCACAGTTATAACAAGTGACAGGAATCTCACGAAGCATTCAGACAGGATGGTGACTTGCTAATATACACTGTAAATATGGGTGGTGAATACGTTGGTGTGTTTTCTTCCTTATTTGCTATTTGTTACACAGTTGTTGTGGTAATTTCTATGCTGGACATAATTTTTTGCGGTTTTTTTTTCAGCACCCATCACACTGATAGAGCTGTAAGCATGTGCGGTTCATCCCCTCTGTGTCCCCCTTCACCAGTGTTACAAAAAGGACCCACTTTCACCAAGAGGACAGAGGTAAGTCAGATGCAAATACTGTCAGAACAACTGCTCTGAGCTGCAGTGATCAGGCACAGGGCTTCTTTAGGGTACCCCAGAAAGCTCTGCTCATCTGATGGACTTCCCCTTAAGTTCCCCTTTCCCATCTTCTTACTCTGCCACCCACATTTGCTCCCAAACAAGCAGCTGTTTACCCTTTTGCCATTGTCCCCAGTTTTGATGACTTGATATCCTCATTTGGCTTTTACAATGTGAGTGCCCTGGTACTTTCTACCCTGGACATCAATTCTGTTAAATTAATACTGCTTTATATTGCCTGTAGCACACTGCTGTTTCTCATCCTGTTGGTTTGTTAGAAGCAACACAAATCAGGATTAACCATCGGCACATATACCTTAACATATCTGTTTATCTTCACTCCCCAGCAAGAGGGGTAACAAGAAAAAACAAAAACAAAAAACATTTGATATACAAAATAAGCTGATGGTAACACAATGCCAAAAATAGCTTATTATGTTAAGTGCAAGGGAGAAAAGCCTTGATAATAAAGCTTGATTGCAACAACATTTCAATTTACCAGTTTAAATACAAGACTTGCATTAAAATATTTCTTGAGATACATCTCTTGCTCTCTAAGGTGATTTTTTTTTTTAAATTTATATACAGTTATCCAGTTGTAACACTTGACAGTAGTCTCATGAAGCATTCAAAGAGTATAACTTGATAAGTACACACTGTAGATATGAGTGGTTAATGTCTGTACGATTTCTTCCTTCAAGGGTTTATAACATTACGTTGAGTACTAGCCTCAGACAGGTGACCAGCCACCTGATAACAGTATAATACCCTCCAGCCCTTCCTCAAAGTCCCACAGTCTACACTTCCAGTGCTCACTGGATCCAGATGGTGTTGCCTCTTTCTGGTCTGTGAGACTCCACTGTCAGTTCTCCAAAAGTGGAGAAAAACTGCTCCATTTCCTTCTGCAACATATCGTTCCTCTTCTCTGCATCTTCCTTGGCCCGCTCCGCATTACGCATTTTGATTTCTACCATTGTGAACTTCTTCCGCTCTTGATCCAGTTCTTCGTGCAGGGCGATCATTTCTGTCTCCAGGGTGAGATTCCTCTGCTCCAAGCTGCAAAAAAATGAAATAAAAGCAGACAGCTCTTGAGCAGCACTCCTCACTCACTCAAGCAGAAATGCACACCACCAAGAAATTCATACACGTGTCTTTTCATTTACAAAGCTCAGGCTGATTTTTTGAGAGGTGTATCTACAAACCATGGCTTCATCAATGAACCATTCTCATAGGGCAATCTCTTCGGTAGCTCATTTAGAAAATGCCTAACAATAGCCACTGGCAAGGTGCACAGTAGCAAACAGCTGTGTGGTGGTTTGGGTGAGCCAGGACAAGCTCCATCTAATTCTCCAGGAACAGGCTAAGTATTCCTTTTACTTCTGGAAGTGTTGACACCCGTCGCCTGCTGTAGTCGCACTAGTGCCAGTTACAAGGTGAGAATAATGCCCTGAATGACTCTGTTTCATTGCTAAATCTCCTTGCTTGGGCTGATTTATCTGCTGTAGCTATTTGCAAATATGGATCAACAATTTACAAAAAAAACCTGCAATCAATGTGGTTTTTGTATAAAAAACTGACCCTATTTCAGATCTGGCTTTCTAATGGAAAGCATTAGAAATCCTAGTGGTACTAAACACACAGTCATCATGCATATTATATTCCAACATTATAAGAAGTGCTCTACTACACTGCCCACTATGCTGAAAATAGGGATGCGGGAGAAAGACCACGATATTCTTTACACTGCACTGCCGTTGGCAGCTGCTGTTACTAGTAGCTCTCACATGTTGTGATCCAGCTATGACTTGCAGCACCAGAGGTACTGATGCAAAGGGCTGCTGTGCAGCAGAGGTGAGAATGGAAGACAAGTCCTGAACAGCTTTACTGAAGAACTGTTATTACAAAGAGAGCGCATTCAGCTCTGCACTGCTGTGCACTAGTTAATGCCAAGCCCAGACCTGGAGGTTATTCACTGATGTTATGGCCATCCACCCTAGCAACCTCATTGTGTGCAAGAAGAGTCTGCGCTATCTGTAGACAAAGACACGGCTCTCCATTACCTTCCTTAACATGTCTGAGCTCTGAAGGAAAGGCTGAGGCACCTGAGCTCTGAAGGAAAGGCTGAGGCACAGCAGCAGTGTGCAGATGGACCGTGAGCAGAGGTAACTCCCAGATGCAGCACGGTCTCAGGAGGAAGGAGGACTCTGGAAATGAGTTCCAGCAGTCTGCCAGTCCCCAAAACTACAGGTGGAATAAGCCACGGCACTGCTTTCACTGAAAGGTGATGCCCAGTTGCCCTTCTCAGTCTCTGGAGAACAGGCATCAACTAATGAAAACACTCTGAGAGCCCTCTCATTCTGTTAATTAGATTCTACAGAATCACAAGGTTCTGGCTTTATTTTTGATGCCAATAGGACAGCGTGTCACAACCATGGCAATCAATTGCTCTGAAACAAACCCCTTTGGATGATGATATCACAGAAGCAATGTCAGAGTGTGTCAGCACTGAAAGATGGGAAACTCGGTGGCAAGCACCCAGTGACTGCAGCTAGTTCAACCTGCTAGTAAGTCATGAGAGGGGAAACTTGTTGGATTTACTCTGCAAAAGGCAGTCAGATGGTAGAGCCAAACGGTCTTACCTTTTTATCCTTGTCTCATACTCTAGTTTTTGCTTGGCCATCTCTTGCTTCAAGCTGGAGACCAGGCTGTGCAAAGCACTGTGATTGTTAGTACTGCTGGCCACAAATGTTTCACTGTTATCGCTGCTGCTGGTGGCTCGGCTGCTGTGGCCCCCCACACTCCTCCTGTCACTTTTGTTCTCGTAGTCACCCGGGTTAGAAAGGTCTTCATGTGGTGGTCCATCCAGCACAGAGTCTTCAAAGTTACCCACATAAAAGTCCTGCTCAGGGCAGGTGGTGGTGGATGAACGACAGGAGTTGGAGTGCTCAGGGAGAGATATTTCACATGAGGATGTTGACCAGGTGGCACTGTCCACACTCTGTTTGTCATCAGAATTCACCATAGAGAACTGCTGGTGGACATTGTCGTAGGTGGAAAGCCTGTTGTGCTGGCCTGACTCACTCACTGATTCCTTCTGCTTGTTGTCCCTCAGTGTGACGTAGCCGTTGGGCACCCAGCCCGGGGTCCGGCTGTTGAGGGTGTTGCTGTGCCCGTCTGTGCTAGAAACACCCATCCGCAGAGCTCCGTTCTGCACGCTGTGTGTGCCCATCTTAGTCACCGGTCCTTTCAGGGATGACGTTCTCCTGGTTTGCAGGGGACAGTTTGGTAAGGTCTGGCTCTTCTCAGGGCCCTCCACGGAGCTGCTGAAGGACCCGTTGGTGACTATGCCACTACCTTTATTAAAAGCAGGATTTTTTTTCACCATAAGTGGTGGGCTTCTGGTGACATCTAGTTTCTGGATGCTGTTCCTGGGGCTGTTTGTCTTGCTGCCTGGCAGAGCAGTTGGAGACTCATTGTCCATGCTTCCCCTTTGGGGAGACTCAGGTTTGTCCCAAGAGCAGCGCCTCACTGCTGTCTCTTTGGTGTTGTTGTTCTCTTTGTTCTGTAGCTGCCCCGCAGTCGCTTTCTTTGGCATTTCATTGTTGTTGTTGCACGCTTCGGGTCCCGTCTGAGGGTCTGCATCCTTGGGAAACAGCTCTTCATGTTTGCTGATCATCACTGACATTAGCTGCTGGACTACTACTGTACCTGAAAGGAGACACCGAGAGCACGTGGTCATTAATGGCCTGTTTTCTTTGGGGTGTAAATATGCTTTATCCAGCAGATTCCACAAATACTTAGTAAACATTCAGCTTATACAAACATTTACACAATGCTTCCATCATGTTTAACATGCCTGAAATGCCTCTGGCTACCTGGCCAGATCAGCACCACCTCTGAATGAGAAGCTGAACACGAGTCGGCAATGTGCGCTCGCAGCCCAGAAGGCCAATAACCATGTCCTGGGCTGTATCCAGAGCAGCGTGGGCAGCAGGTCGAGGGAGGTGATTCTCCCCCTCTACTCCACTCTTGTAAGGCCCCACCTGGAATACTGCGTCCAGTTCTGGAGCCCCCATCACAAGAGAGACATGGAGCAGTTAGAACAAGTCCAGAGAAGGGCCACCAGGATGATCCAAGGGCTGAAGCACCTCTCCTATGAAGACAGGCTGAGAGAGTTGGGGCTGTTCAGCCTGGAAGAGAGAAGGCTCCAGGGAGACCTTCTAGTGGCCTCCCAGTACCTGAAGGGGCTACAAGAAAGCTGGGGAAGGGCTTTTCATAAGGGCAGTTAATGACAAAACAAGGGGAAATGGGTATAAGCTGAAAGAGGGGAGGTTTAGATTAGATATTAGGAAGAAGTTCTTCACTGTGAGGGTGGGGAGACACTGGAACAGGTTGCCCAGAGAAGCTGTGGATGCCCCCTCCCTGGAAGTGTTCAAGGCCAGACTGGATGAGGCTTTGAGCAACCTGGTCTAGTGGAAGGTGTCCCTGCTGATGGCAGGGGGGTTGGAACTGGATGATCTTTTAGCTCCCTTCCAACCCAAACCATTCTATGATTCCTTCCATCAGAGCAAGCCAGCAGGTCTCACAGACCCCCTAAGAACAGGAACTTTTGTCAAGAAGCTCTTACTGTGACAGTAACTGCATCCTGGGAAGACCACAGAAGATGATAACAAGTAGCAAAGGATAACATCACCCTAAGTGATGTGTTTCAACTCAATGGGGAGATCATTTTTAAAACCGAAAGTCTTATTCTGGCACAGCACTTGCATTTAGTAGTTCAAGAGAAAACGGGCAGGCGAGGGATTTGTGTTGCTGGAACACAGATGTTTTAGTCTTTTGGAGCAAAACGGGGCAGTAATGCGACAGAATGAATTTCACGTGAATGCCTTTAACCGCTCCGGGGCGAGACTATATGCAGCCAGGGAACTATGACACGTTACAGCACAGTATGGAACTAATACAGGACCACAGCTTGCTACTTGCTGTAATAAATGGCTTCTTTTCCTCATAAAGAACAACCCCTTGGTGTGCACAGCACTTGACTGCACTGTAATTTACACACTAGCCTTTATAACTGGACTTGGGGTAAAAAAGATGTGCAACTCTATTTTGTTAAGCAGACTCTAATTAAAGATCATTAAGAGTATTTCAGGAACAAGGTCAAGGTAGTTATAATAACCACCTCATTTTTAAGCTCCTAGAGAGCTTTCAGAAGCCTTCTGTGCTCTTCTAATCAATAATTTCCCACTGTGCAACACTGTTTCACATAAATTCCTTCGTAATACTCTGGATATTTATACCCCACCTTTTTAAAATACAACTACTAAGAGCCAATTCAACGTGGCTACTCGACAGCATCTTTTTTTGGTATTCTTGTTTGTTTGCTAAGGCAAAATCACACATGAGAACTATGCAGCAGGAAAATTCATTTAGTTTTAGCTGTATTCCTTCTGAGAGCATGAGCTGTTACGTGCAGATTTTTACTGCAAACAATGCACTGTACTCAGGCAACTTTTATTGCTGCATTTGACAGGAACAAAATTGCCCCATGATTGGAATTCTGGCAAATCTGTCTTGAACCAAACAAAACCAACTCCTCATCCTCATTATATAGGTATGGTTACCCACAGCTGCATGTTTGACTTTGAATGATCATGCAAGATCACGTCTCTTCCAAAAAGCAAAGAGCAATGAAGAAGGGTGGCCATGAGCACCAACTGATGTACAGTCCTTGTTAGAGGTTCCTATACATTTAACAACGTGTAGCCCAATTGCTCATCAACATTGTCTCATGTCAAATCTTAAAGTTATGCTTAAGAGAAGTCATAAATCTGTTTAATCAAGCCTGTTTCTCGTTAGTTAAATAATATATGTATTTCCCTTCAATAAGTGTAGCATCCGTGCCATTTCCTGCAGCAGCCACCTTCATTTTAGTGCTAGGGCCGTTGATAAGCAGGTTGGAGAGCTGCTTTCAAGAACTGGAAAAACTTATTTTTCCCTTTCCACCCAATTTAAAACAAAACAAAACTTTCTTCCTCAAACTTTCAAAAAAAAAAACCCAACCAAAAAACCCAAACCAACCCACAAACTTTAGGCTGCACCCAGTTCTGGAGAAATACAAACCTAGAAGACAGTATTTTATTTCGGAATGGCTAACTCTTCTCTCCCTGCTCTAAATCTCCATTTGTCTCCCCTGCCCAAGGTGAGCTGAAGATACATGGTATCCCATCAGTAAATGTCATCCTGTGAGATACCATTGTCCTCAACTTCACTGGTTTAAATCAGCTCTGACATCTGTCTCCAATTCCAGTCTACTGAACAATTTTAAGTACTTTTTGTACTATTTAATGCAAAAGCATGGGGAAAAAAGGAAAAAAAAAAGGGACAGTTTGCTGCCTGACCAAGAGAAACACTCACAGCAGTTATCTGCCAGGCTGCTAAGCTCTACAGAAGTGTCATGGTAAAGAAAGCTACAATTTCAGGCAGTCTGGTAGTTCTGCAGGTACAAACAAGGAGGTGGGTTGAAAGTGAAGCGAGTGATAGGCAGCACACGTGCACACACTCACAAAAATGTAACTCCTGGGAGAGACATGACAAGACAGTTGGAAGAGGAAGGAAACAAAGCAGAAAAGACTCTTGGTGTTTCTCTCTCAAATACTACGGGGAGATGATATAAGATGGGTAAAGCAGGACTTCAATGACACAGTGAAGCTTATCTCTGCACCCCTGTATCGGGTAGCCACAGTGCATTTGAGACAAGCCTGTACCAAGGGGAAGCCACAAATGCAGATTTACAGGTATTTGAAGATGCACAGGTTTGATGATACTCATGCACAGTCACAATACACACGCACATAAATCCAACTCCTGCTCTTGCAAACCCTTTTGAGTCAAACACATGATCAAACCATTCTCTGTGACAATGAGAAGCCAGACATCAAAGTGAAGACGATAATTAAAAACACTTCCCATGTTAGAGTATTTTCTGGCTTGTCTGAGCTGCTGTTCAGACAGCTAACCCTGGGTGTTCACTGCTTTCATACACAATTTGGAAATGCCATGTTTCTGTTCACAACAACATAGTTATTGGAAAATAAAATAAAAATAAATAAAAGGAAAAAGGAGGAAACAAGTAAATTAACACAGTATATGGGGAACTGTTGTATCTGGGGAAGATAAAAAGCATCAAACTTGCAGAAAAATAATAAATCCACATGTTCTCAAATAAATTATGAACACTAACACTGCATCTTTGAGTTTTGGTAAAATTTTAGGTGCAGGGTCATTGTGCAGCCCTAATTTCTGAGAAAGTAAATCCTACATAGTAAGAAAAAGGTGTTTGGAGGGACTTATTTTTGTCTTAATCCCAGCAAAATGCTACAGCTGGACATTGCTATGAAGAACAGAACGCAGCTGACAGATTGATCACTGTTGTGCAAGAAGACATGAAATACACCACTGCCTTCTGAGGGATTCTACGTGGGTCACTGCAGTATCATCCTGAAGAACTGCAGGTAAAATATTAACTGCACTGCAACCACATGTGCTAAATAAGAACCTGCCGTATTTGCAGCAAATTTTGAGAGAGAAAGTACATTTTAGTCAAGTTGCCAGGGCAGCACAATCTCATGCAAAGTCTGCAATGCTGCACATGTCAGTCACTTTTATAGTAACCTGTGAGATTTAACCCAGAAGTCCCTCCAAGTTGAAGAATTCTGTGTCTGTAAAACAGATATCTGGAATTTACTGCACATACTATGTGGACTGGTATGTAGTGTCAATAAACTTCAAGACATTCCTTCTTTCTATGACAAGTTATCTACAGTAATCTTACCCTCCATGATAGTCAGAGGATCTTCCACTTTGGGGCGAAGGATGTTGGGGCCAAAAACGGTAGCCAGATTTTGCACACTCATTTTGTTTATGCCTGAGTAAGACTGGACTTCATCAAGGAACCTGTGAGGAGGAAAGAGACCTTTAAGGAACATGTAAAAAGGAAATTTAAAAAAAAAAAAAAAAAGACAAAGTGTGCTATGGTTTCTTAACATAGTCCTAGTATTTCATTCCAAATCCTCTTGAAAGCTCAAGGCTCTTCTCAACTTCTTCGGATTTTCTTCAAAATGGTACATGGATAACAAAATGTAAATCTCAATCTGGACTGACTACAAGATAACTCTGTTGAAGATGATAACTTTCTCCAGCATAATTTATCAACTATTTGGCTCATAAAATATCCTCACAAAGCAAACTGCCAATTAAACAAAAGTTTGTATTCTTTCAGATTTTTTTTTTTAATGCTGAGAACTTCCTGTAAGTTCCCAAATCACAGCTATGTAAGACATGTTTTTTAAGATTTTAGATGTATCCACAAAACTATCCCATATACTACAAGACATACACAGTTTTCAAGGAGACCCTACTTCAGGAGTATACAGCCAAAGCCAATAACTGCAGTTAGAAATGGGAAAACCAGGGTCCTATAAAGTGGAAAGAATATATTTACTTCTACCTTCTTGTGTTTCTTGCTGCGTACAGCCTGCTTGTGAAAGGAAAGTCATAACTGTGCACCTTGATAGAGCAAATTACTAATTAGTCAACCTGTATTTTTAATGCATTCCCTTAAGTTCACCAATCCTCCGACTGTGAGTAATGCTTTTCCTTCAGGGCACACACACAGACAGGTTTTTCTGACAGCTCACAGTTATAAATACCAGTGTGATATTCTTACAAGAGCACTTACCTACAGATATATTTCAGCAGATTATAATTGACAGCTGGCAGGCTTTTCACTTGCTTCACCAGTTCTTTCAGGCCCTTTAAGTGGTTTAAGGAAAAAAAAAAAAGGCGGGGAGGCAGAGTTTATTAGTATTTTACTAGAGATTCAAAAAAATGTCAGCAATTCCAATTCCAAGACAATAAACACATTGCTGAAACTGCAGTGTTAAATGCTAAATATAGGTTTCCATCAGGAATAGCTTATGGATTTCCCCAACCCATTTTGGATGGGGAGAGCTGTATTTGACTAACAAGGATTAGCTCTGAATAAAAATAAATAAGTAAATAAATAACTTGGTTTCATCCTTTCCCTTCTCTTTCACTCTTTCTTTTTTTGACCAGCAGCTCCATTCTTCTTTCTGCTGATAACAGGGCTGAGGCTTCCAGGAACAGTCCTAGTTTGAACTAGTTGGCATTTTCATATGAGAAACTATTTGGGTATTTTACCCATTTTTGGTCCACACTAGATTCAGACCAATAAACAGTTAATTTCAGTTTGTGCCCACCCTGGGAATGGGACAAGCAGAGTATCACACACTAATTTCTGTGTCCTCTAGAAACAGACCCTGGCTACACTCCTTACCAACCACCAAAAGCCCAGTACTTTTTCAGTACGGGCTTTTAATTACAATATATTATGAAAACAAAAGCAAATCAAGATGGGTTGACCATCACAGTGCACAAGTTTGCTGGTTGTGGGTGCTAAGAAAGGAAACAAGATGCACAGCTCTCTCCCTTAACAGTGACTGCACTTTTAACTTCTGCATGAAGACCAACTGAAAATCTAGTCAGACAGCCTTACAGTTGGGCTGCTGGGCCACCATAAAGAAGACTGAAGTGGCTCATCACCCATAGGACTGAGTTTTCACAACCTGCCAGCACCAACTCCAGCACCAACAGGCCACTGTAATTTCAATCTTGCTTTCAAAATTAATTTAGTAAAGTGTCTTGGAGCATTGCTGCAGAGGAACTACATAAATACACTCTGGACTAAGCCCATGTAAAATGACTAAAATTTTAATGTGAAAATGAATATCACTACAAGTATGAACTGCGTGATGACTAACTTGAGCTGTCAGGTGGAGCTTTACGTTGGAGCTGTCAATGGTTAGAGACATACACAACACACACAAGCAAAGAGCTGCCACTTTAGCTTTGAGGATCCCCTGCCATAACTTGTGCAAAAAGCAGCTCAAATTAAACCAGCTGAATAGCCCACTCCCACCTTTTGCAAGCAGCCAAGAAAAATGTGCAAGCTTGTAGCAAGCTGTAAAGGACAGCAAAGAAACCAGTCTGATTTCAGTGGGTGTAAGAGATAATGACCAGAGAAGACAGTTTGTTACAGATCTTTCTTCCCCTCCCATTCCAGCAGATGGGAACAACTACCACCTCTGCTGTTGGTGGTCATCAGCTGAAGGCTCAGAAAGGAGATGGTCTCTCAGTTAGAAGAAAGGGGCTCTGACTCATCTTAATTAATTAGAAGATTATGTAGGAGGGGTTCCAGTTCTCACAGGATTTGAAATGTCAAAAAAGGAATTAAACTGAAAATTTAGGGGAGTATACTGAAATCAACAAAATGAGCCTATTTGTATTTACTTTGAAAATATCAGGGTTGACCTCATTACCCATAAGCACATAGAAATATGTAAAAACAAGCACTTAGCTTCTTATGTCTTCAGACTAATACAGAGAAGGCCCATACCACTGCAGGGCACATATTCTGAGTCAGAACCCTTATTTTGCTCATCTGTGTTGTGCTGTTTTAAAATAGTCTGGAAGGTGGCCTGCTTCCATCCTTTCGAGGCCTTCGGATTCCATGACAGGCAATGAATAGTCTGCTGGCCTTCAAGTATCCTGACACTTAGAAGAAAATGACTCCTGATTTAATGGCAAGAGTTAGACAGCAACTACCAAGACCCTTCCTTTCACAGTTCAGAATGATAGTCCATGAAAACACAAGTCTCTTCCATGCAAAATGGAAGCTATTGACCACAATGATGCTTACTTGAACTGGATTCAGTGACATGTAAAAAATACAGCTAAGGTTATGTTATGTGCCTTTATTTAGACCTTCAAATGACCTAAGTGGCAACAATTTTCATATAAAACCAGCCTCAATTAACAGATGCACATCTTAAATTAGGATAGGTAATTACCAGCTTCTCTGTTCCTCGGAACAGGTTATAATATAACATGGCAGCCTTTTATTTCACCTCACTCACCGTTTCTTCCTCTTTGCTGAGCATTTTGGCACAGGAAAGAAAATCTTCGTATTTTGCGTAGGGTATGACTGGTTCTGGGAGTTCCCTCAGGTACAGCTTGAGCAGTGATGCCACTGTGTGCACATCTGTATTGCTGTTGGGTTGGAATACAGGAAATCGTTACCGTGAATCGGGATAATACTGGGAGATTGACAGGCTTAAAACTGCCACTTCATTTCTCCATTGTCACCCCAGATTTCACTCATCAGCAGTAGATACGTGTTTGTTTGGGGTTTTTTTTATCCTATAAAGAACTCAGGATACCTGCAAGCAAAAGTCTGTCAACTCTGCTGATTTATTACTAGAAATAATTACACGTAAGGCCCTATTTGCAGGCACAGGGATTGAGAAAATCTTGTCTTTCATTGACAGGCATCTCACATCAGGTGTGCAAAATCCATCTGAACTGATGCTTTTCATTTTCACCTGAGCCAGAAACCAGCATTATATTTACACAGTGGGGATTATTCTCCTACCAGACCTGGCCCCAGCTCCCAAAACATGCTCAGCATGTCTCAATTCCACTGTTATCACCATCTCCTCTGGTATCAGAGTATTAAGGAAGCAAGTTTTAAAGGAGATCATATATACCATAGATGTTTAGTTGAAACTTCCCCATCTGAAATACAGTTCTTTCCCTGGCATGCATCTTTTTCCTCTGGGCTCCCACAAAATGACTACCGTGCCTTTTAGCTCTACTTTTTCAGTTACACTGAAAACCTGGATATAATTTACACACAGAACTGTAAATCCATGGGAAATGAGTTTTAGCTCTGTCCTGTACCAAGTAAGCTAAGGCATTGCAAGTCACCAAACTTTGAGAATGTCTGAATGCCAGCAAAACATGTAACATTATAGGGCTGACGCTCGCAGACCTGGTATGACATGTGCTTTCTCATAATTATATTTGCAGAAACTTAAGGCTTTTATGGATACAGCTAGTAGGAGCCTAGGCTGATTATCAGGTGTACTAAAAGATGAGGAGAAGGATCAAAATCACAAGTTGAGAGTATGCAATAAAACTTGCTTAAATGTTTCTGTGGTGTGTAGAGTTACACTGTGGTAATTGAGGAGTACTTCTCAGAAAAGAAATAAATAGAAATAGATAAAAACTACAAGTTAGCGTGAAAAAAAACTTTCTTGCATTACTTCTGACTGCATCTCTGGGTTTAGCTGCTCAGGCATTTATTCAGATCCTTACTGGAATGTTCTACATGCTTTCCCTGATTCAGATTGAGAGTTGTACTACTAACTGGTATCTTTCCCTCTGACTTCTGAAAAATTTAAAAAACAGGTACTAAATTATGCTAATTTCATTCATAAGAAACAGAAAATGCACAGACATTTCTACAACGTGCATTTTTTGTGCACTTTCTTTTTCCTTGAAGACTTCACATTTGAAACATTTTTTAAACTCTCGGTCTCTCAAAGGGAACCACTGGTATTTGATGCATTTCAGCTTTGCTAGAGGTATGTTAATCATTATTTGGGAACCATCTGTTAAAACTATAATGGCTTTTACTCAGTTAATTCTTAACAAGAATGATGGGAACAACCTTAGATTAATGTGGTATGGTATGAGCAATCTAAGTCAAAACAGAAGAGAAATGATAAAGCACTGTATATATTTAAATGTTAACCACCACCATCCTCCTCAAAATAAATTCCCAGAAAACATTTATATTTCAGCCATGGATAGATGATCTTTAAGGTTCCTTCCAACCCAAACCATTCTGTGAGTCTATAACATATATAAGGAACAGTACTTACCACACATAAAACCAGATACAGTTGTACTGTATTATGAGATTTCAAATGCTAACTCAGATTTGGCCTCTAACCTTTGCCTTCTACCTGTCCCCAGTCCAGATGCAAACTAAGCGAACTGAAGCTCTTTTGGACATCCTGGCTAATAAAACTCTTTACAGACTGCACAACCCTGTGGCTTAAAACCCAGACCCCAGTAATCTCTCAGGTAGTTGCTTACACGTCTTTGGCCACTGGTGCCAGTTTTTAGAGCACAACCATGGCACATGTGCCCAGGCAGTTGCCAGTAGTCAGCCTTATCCAAGAAGCCAATTCTACAGAGAGGTCTTCAGTTTCCTAAGTTGTCGGTGCCTCACGAAAGCAAAAAGCAAATACAGAGGGAAAGTCTTTTGCTAAGTCAAACTCTGAAGGAGAGCAGCAGCCACAGAGAGCAAGATGTGATGTGGCAGCCTTGGGACAGTGCCCTACATTGCAGCATGAAAGGGAGCACGGACCATCAGTCTGCAGAGAATTTAACTCTGATTGCTCAGCATTGATGTCTTCCTGAGAATGTTATTAATACCATTTTTATTATTTAAACAAGGAAACTCCCCAGTCCTTGCTGAGGAACTCAAGTCCATCTTTCCAGACCCTATTTGCATAAAATTAGAGACCTTTCCAAAATACAAGATTCAACCAGCATGAGTGAGAGAAATTACTGAAGAACAATTAAAAGTTAGCACACAGGTCTCCCAGGGAGGAGATTAAGCAATATCATCCTCCCTTCTTCATACTGCCAGGACCACGCTTCATGTCAGACATGAGAATAGTTTTACAGCAGTCCCTTGGTGTGAAGTGGAATACTTGCTCCTTGAGGGCACAGCAGATGGAAGACAAAAACCCTGAAGAAGGGGACAAAAGCCCTGAAAACTGATGCAATTTATAAACTTTCTCTTTTCAGTGTGAAGTACTGATGGACCACCACTGCGAAGGGTTAGTCGAGCACTGAAAACTGTGGCTCTACCTAGGAAGAGCTGAGAGAAATAAGGATGCTGAGGAGCAAGGAAACAATAAAAAAAAAAATCTTGTGTTCTCAAACCAACCTCCTGAAATACATGCTGTATACGAGTCTACAGAAAGGTGCTTTCTGAGCTGGGGTTAGAAATCCAGGTCCCAATTAGTAGATGAGGAAACATTAGCTTTTTTTTATTATTATTATTATTATTATTATTATTGTTGTTATTATTATTATTATTTAAATTTGCTTCTGCTGACAGAATGCCAAGTCGATACCGCGGACTGCCACAAGATGGTGGGCCTGCAAAATAAGATTTTGGAAAATATCTTTTGTTACTTTCCCCGCCCCCAGCCCCAAACTGTACTGGAACACCACTTAGGACTTAATCTATCTGTATAGAAATTACCACACAGATTTTGGCAGCATAAACAAAAATACATACACACACACACACCCCCACACCCTGCTACTCCCCTGCCTGCAAAACTCTGAGAATTGGATTTTTAAGTTCTATTTAGCAACAGTTAGACAAAAGCAAGAAACTTTCTTCTTTCAATGTAAATGCTGGTATAAAAACATGTCAATATTTTTATAATAATGTAACTACAAGTGTTTTCTATAATCTGAGACCTGTTAAGACCTTGCACTCTAGTAGTATTTTTGTCACCTTTTGTTTTAAAATACAGAGGAAAACTGAAAAATAGCAGACTCCAGTTTTAATCCAGGATCAGGAGCATTTATTTCCCTTCTTGTCTGCAGTGTTCTATCCACAGCCTAAGTCCACCAACAGCATTTCTACATCTGCCTCGAGGGCATCTGTGTGGTTTGCAAGACGTGGATCTTCCCAAGGCCTGTAGAGGACCTTTTCCTCCTGGACTTTCTCCAGCTACAACAGATCAGTGTAAGACAAGGCAGTATTTCTCCCTTCAAACCTGGCCTCGCTCATATTCTAGGACTGTTACAGCTACAGAAACTTGATGATTATACTGATCTTGATATTTCTTTTGCTATCCAACAGAGTAATATCAAAGAGTTCCATGATTACACATTCATAATTAACATGATTAAAAGTATTCATTAACAAGAATTAAAACAGAGGGTGTCAATTCTAGCAGAAAATCCTCTGTTATCTAAATTGGAACAACCTTCATGAATTGAGGCAGACTTTCTCCAAGTGCACCATGAATAATTACAAGCTCGAAATGGGAATGACAAAGCAAGAAGCAGAAAACTGAATGAAACACAAAAAGCATCAGCAAGCTGAGAAACAGTCTATTTTGGCATTCCAGTCGTGCTGGAAAGTCTGAGAAAGATCACTTACCTCCCTAAAACATTAACACTGCTTTACTGTTGATACATTTCCAAAGGAGCATCCCCCACTCCAGCACTGTCCATACAAAGGCATTGCAAATGCAAACGCACCACAGCCTCTCCTTAGTCATCAGACTACACATATTCAAAGCCCCATTCATCTGAACTTTGTCATTAATATCCCTCACAGCATTGCTGTTTTGACAGCACTTTCCTTTGTGATACCACAGACACTGTGGAAGTGGCTGTCAGACTGATTACGCTGCCTGGAGTTTTTCCACCCTCTCTACCATAAACAAAAATTACTGAAGCCCATCGGGTCACCAGAAATCCACGCATAACCCTCGCACTCGGGCAAGCAGACGGTGTGTTCAGAGAGCTGGAGTCAGCGCTTCAGAGCACAAAGCCAACAAGCTCCTCATCAGCTCTCAGAGAGGAAATATTAACAGGGCAAGGTCACATTACAAAAAGATTAATGCTGTGCCAGAAATAGCTCTAGAGCATGATGACACATAAACAGTTTGCCTAAAGAACAAGCAGTAGGGAACAACAAGCTGTGAGGCTGTAATTCAATTTAGGAGTTCTGATAATAAAATGAAGGAGAACAGTACAGTTCAAACAGTCTGTGTGTCAGTACCTCCTGGAACTACTAGAGTAACAGCTCCATCGTTTCACATGTGTCACAGATCCCTCACCGACACATCCTGTACCCACCACAACATTTGCTGACTCTGTCCCAGCTCAGCTGCATTCAGGTCTGTAGAGCAGCTCTCAGACCAGTAGAGATGTCTTCCTGACATGGGAGGATGAGTTCCTAACTGGCTGCCCAGTGTGTACCTTTGCTGCTCGTCTGCAGACAGCTTCGGTGAGATGCTAGAGCCTGTGATAAACCAGTGATGAAACACTGAGTAAGCAACATCAAGGGAATATCTACATACAGAGAGAATCAGAGCAGTGTTACTGCCGAGAAGCCAGGACCCAGAGGCTAAGAGGGCAAAGCCTGTGTTCAGTAACGTTACGGTGAATCAGGAGTGGTTCAAGCTGATTTGGGGTCTCGGGCTTTGGTCCAGAAATTCAAATGTCAGGTCAAATGCATAAACTGGATGAATGTCCTATGTGATTTTTGTGCTCCCCCCTGTGTAGGTACCTTCAAAGCATTACTCTCTATATCATGGACTATATATACACACCCTATATATGTATATCTGTGCCTCATCTAAGTACTAGCTGAAATTTTGCCTACAACTTGTGAAACATACATGAGAGCATTTACCATTTTAAGCCCCAAGCTGTCCATCCTCCTCTCCTTGCTGCTGCAAAAGCCTGGCTTTACTTTAAATTAACACTGATCTCAATTCTTGTGTTTCTGTTTAGACAGAGAAAAAAAACCACACACACATATTCTGCCCTTTTTTCCTTGTGCTCATGTTTTTTACCATCCATGCTGCTTTCCAGGAACCCATTCAGGGGACTGAGCACTGCAAGGAACACTGAAGACTGAGAGATTCATTTTCCAAGTTAGACATTCGCTTCAGTAACTATAACAGCAGCCAATTCATTCAGATTAGAAAGTGATACTTCAAAAGCAGGAATAAAGACAGCAATTTAGGACAGACAAATGAAAAGAAAAACTCTATGGAAGGACATTCAAAATTAAGTTAGAAAAATACAGATCCTTAAAGAGAGACACAAGTGCTTTCATGTAAGGTGGGCAGAGGCCTGAGAAACAAACAGGTTCCCATCAGGAAAAATATCAACCAGCTCCAGTGAATACTCTGCTAATTTATTTTATCATCTTCAAGGTTGTTCAGAAAAGCTGTTAAGTTTCTGCAAGATTTTGCAGGGATTGCAAGTCTATATAAAACATGGAAAACCACTACAAATAAACTACCTGTTCTTGCTTACTGAAAGAGAGAGCCATAAATCTTGCAGCCCTAACTAAGGATGCTTCAAAAGACGCACTCTCAGACCTTCCACGTAGTAACAAACCATCATCCTTTCTTAAAGGTGACCATGGCCATCCAAGAAGTCATTTGTCACTGGGAAGTGAAATACACAGCTGTCTTTTTTAATAAATAAATAAATAAATAAAAATCACAGCTGACACATCACTCCTTTTCTAAAACTGAAATTCGTGCAAAGCAACTACAAATGTTAATTCCCCGCCAAGTAACTAAAAACACACTCTCTTACAGCAGGACACCAATTAAACTGTTTTAACGACGCTTGCATCACACTAGAAATGCATCTCCTAACGTGTATTTAATTGCTAGACTAGGTCTTTAAATTGTGCCATGTGCAGAGGTTATTTCTTCTGGCTGGTTAGAGAGAGGGCTGGAATTGGAAAGGATATGGAAGTGGCTGCAGAGGCCTATCTGATGAGCAGATTGTGAGGATCAGGGAAGGAAGCCTGCAACAGACAGAAGCAAACAGGAATTTTCACAGGCCCAAGATCATTTGTGTTTGGCAGGAACCAGCTTCCTAGTAAAGACTTAATTTCACAGAAAAATGTTTTGTTTAGGGATTACTAGACTTTCCCACTAGGAAGGGAATGAAGCCCCTTCCTTGTGGGGAACTATCTGCTTCTAAACAAAGAAATTCTTACATACAGGTTTGTATTTGGAAATGAAAGAACAGTTTTCATAACCAGTGATTTCCAAGTCAATGCCTAGTTGCAGTCTGTACAGTGCCAGTGCAGACTGCAGCCTCACTGAAACAGGTCCAGTTTCTTGCATCCACCAGCATTTTCCAGCACACTCTGTCTCTGGAGGAGAGTAAGAACTGTGCACGAGGCCCTTCTCACCTTGAGGATGTTACCTTAGTACCAGCCTCGCCATCGTCTTACTCTGTTTCAACAGCCCTGGTGATTAAATGCACAGGAACACACCAGTTGTACATTATGGATTATTCAAATAACAGTCAGCGTTTGCCAGCTGTCACATCCTGCCCCTTACAGACCCTGCTCTCAGCCGACTGCAGCGGTGACTGGAGCAGTAAGCACTATTGCATTCTTCTTTAGAGGAATTCATGCCCATAGAGGATGTAATAGGGATTTTGTTTTGCTAAATATGCATTTATGTGCTTTCCTTCTCTCTTGTGCATGCACACCAATGCAGGCAGGTGAGCTATGTAGCTTTAAACTCTTCTGAACTACTGGACTATACACATCAATGATAGTAGTTATGAAAATCCAAGCCACATCCATCGATCGATCACAGAAGTATTAATATTTCTTTCAACAACATTTCAGATATTTTTTTTCTCCCTGAGCAATTTTAACTCTCATGTCATCTAGTAGTAATTGTTATGAAAAGTAGATTAAAAGAGGTCATATAAAAAGAGAAATCCAGTTTCATACCCCTTCTAGGTAAAAATTGTAGAACAAACCCTTATGTTATTTTCCTTATGCAGTGCCGTATTTGCTGTGCTGATTTTACAGAACAAATAGGCATAATCCACTTTGCATCTTTACAAATGTATGATTTTTAAAGAAGCTGAGGGACTTTTAAATTTAAAATATAAGCCACACAAGCAGAGAGAAGCAAATACCCCAAGGGCAAGCAAAATGGATTCCCCAGAGGGGACAATTTTACACAGAGGTGGAGCTGTACTGGAAATACCAAGGATATTTCAAATAGTAGCAAGCATGAGTGATTGCCTAATTGCACTGTTAGTCCCTCAAAGCAGATTTCACAACATGTGCAGATACATACAGAGGGAGCGAGGTATTTATTGATTTTGGGTTTTAAACTGACATACAATTTTCAGGTTTGGTTTTGGTTTTTTTTCTTCACACAAAAGACCTCAGCAGTTTTCAGTTGTAGCAGCTGTACCTCCCCTTTCCAAGACCACAAGAAATGCTGATGTTACAGTTTTCATACTAGGGGGGCTGGAGTGTTGGATGTTTCAGATCAGATCCTGGGGGTTTTCTCTTTCTGCGAGTGTAAGGAATTTCAAATACTGGTTCCACTCTCATACATAAAGCTCACAATTCTTCAGCAACATCTTATCCAACTACAAGATCAAGATCAAATTAATACACAGAGGTTTCTGTCACACTCTGACTTGGCTGGGATTCACTCTGCAATTTTATAACTGACTCTGCCATCGGAACATCCTGCTGTTAACTCACGTGAGAGCTGCCATTTGTCAAACGTGTTTTATGTTTCAAAACATGGCTGCATTTTCTTTTGAGCAAAGCTGTTTTACTGCTCCTTTCAAACATGCCACATTTATTCTGCTTGCATTCGTTCTGTGGTCTTCTTTGCCAAACAGGAACGGATGGTAACAGAGGAAGGAAGGGCAGGGTCACCACAGAAGTGTGGACAGCACCTGAACTCTGGGCAAAAGAGCAGATGGTGCCTTTGAACTCCAGCTCCCAGCAGCCATAAGCTGTTTTAAGATGGTGCAATGATCTTAAAACAGAGGTGACATTTTAAAGGAGTATTAATCATGGCTGTACGATCTTACCTTTGCTTTTGCTTGTAATTCTACAAGTTACATATTTTACTGAATTAGCTAAAAAAGCATAAAGCGAAGGATTATTTAATAATTTCTCACACAAGCATACACGCAAGCCTGCACACACATTTCAAAGCATCTTCACTTGTTCTAAAGTCTTTGTTTGACTTACATGCACTTATACACAGAAAAAAACATCAGTCTGAAAAACAGCAAGCTCCTCAAACATCAGCTCTTTGTATTAGTTCCAGCACTGATGACAGCAGCTAGTCTTTCTGCCAGAGCCACTGACCCGGCACCGCTACAGAAGCGTGACTTCGATTCTGTTCTGTTTTGTGCCCCATCAACAGAACAGCTCTAACTGCAAACATCTTTATTATTATCGATGTATGAGAACGAGCCAAATCTAAATTAATAAACAGAGCCTAGGTAGATATTGCACCACTGGTCTTTTGGCTAATAATAACATAAAATTACAGATTAAACACCCTGGATCTGGAGGTTCATGAGAGAAAGTAAGCATGGACCCCTAATGTATATATATTTTTTCTTTTTTTCTACAGCAACTTCTCGTATTGTGGCCACTTTCCAAGAGCTGAACTTGCCAAACCTGGAAACAACCATGCCACTGCTCAGCACAAGGAGAAGAAAAGTTACCCCAAAACAAGGTAAGAGAATTTCTGTCTGCCTGACTTCTGGACCATTGCTACACCTAAATCACACCTCTCCAAACTCAAATGTGACAGAGTAAACTGGAAAAGTCCCCTTCACAACGAGACATGCTGACATACATATAAATTCTCAGCTTCAGAAGCAGAACTGCAGGACTAGCAATTTATAGGCAACTCCTGCTGATGTTTCTAATTGTTATAGTAGAGATTATGTGCCTTCTTCACAGCAGCAGCATGTAAAATCTCTTCTCCATTTCACTGCTAAAGCTCAGCTAGCATGCCTGTTCCTGGGGCTCATTAGTCTGTGCTACAGATGTTGCTAGATAACCTTGGGGGGAAAAAAAAATATAAAAAAAATAAAAGCAGCTGAGCCCTGGTCTCATTTGTTTCGAACAGACAGAATTTGAGCACCTCTTTCAAGCTGTACTTCTCAGTGGGGTGTTCAGTACATCATCTTCCTGGAGTTTGGGGGTGGCTTGTTTTCTTAAGCATTTCCTCCACAATTATTTGGCTTACAGGCACAGAAAAAATAACCTTTTGTTTCTGCCATTCGCCTACTTGTATCTCTGGTAAGGTTGTGCCAGAGACGTGATCAGTAACATTTATCTTAATGTCCAAGTAAGGAAAATGTACCCAATGGATGCTTCTTTACTGTTTTTAGATCAGCTACACAGTATTTGGACAGTCAGTGAGCATGCTACAAACATTTATCAGCTAACACTGTCACTTCTCACAGTCCTCTGGGCTCCTTAAAGCTATTTTCTGGTCTGTTATCGTAACTCTCACCTTCCAATGAGAAACTAATAAACTTCACAGGAAGACAATTAACTTTTCTTTTCCAGAGCATTTTAAATTCTTGACATTTCTTGAAGTGAGGGTCAGGACTGAGGAAACTGTTGGAGATAAAACAGCATTACAGATGTCTGCCTTCTGTGCATCTGTGATATACATACCTCCATGCATATCAAATTTGCTCACTTCATAGCAATAGGGAAGGGGGGGAGGTAAATGGTTTCCAGCAAACAGGTTCATATCATGACATGTTTTTGCACTACAAGATCAAGCTATGCCTTCCTTCCTGTTACTTGCATTGCCATCAGGCAAAGATCCCACAAAATAAATGTATCCTGCCCCTTGGAGGTGTGGTACAGATGTCACTTAGGGCACACACTGAGGACAACCACTGTTTAATAGTCTTTTGAATTGGAACTTCATTGTATGAATCCTGATCAGAGTTAAAAAGGCTATGTGGTAAGATAACCCACTGGTTCTGTGGGTTTCTGCCCACTCTGAATATGTGGGCTAGTACTATCAATGCTTATAGGAGGAGGATTGAACTTGCACAAAAATTTAATCTTACAGAAGACCGAAGTTGTACACATGCTGCAGTGAACAGGACTGGGCTCTTCCTTGGCTGAGAAAATGCTCATTAGCTTTGCAAAACTGTATAAATAATGGAATACAAATTGGACCCGTACCCTCAAAACCACGTAGGTTTGTTACTATTGTCACAACAACTTTTATTTTAAGACCAAATGCCCAAAATTATAAAGGAATACCTAAAAGTAGATTTCCCTTCCAGTCAGTTTTATAGATAACAGAACATACTGAAATTGGTGACAAGAGAAGGTCTTCCTTAGTGGAGCTGACTAAATGCCAGCATCACTACTGGATTTCAAATGATACTAAGATCAAGGTAATACAGATATTTTTGATTAAGCCAAACCATTCGCAATACTGTTCCTAACCAGCTTTTTCCAAATATAAATTCTACAGAAACGCTTTGAAATCAGACATCAAAGTCAGGGGGGAGAAAAAAAAAGTACAAATAAAAGACATTTTAGAGTGATAATAGGAAACATACAGAAAAACCTACAAAAACTTGACATTCCATCTGCTGCTGCCACGTGTTTTACAGCACCGTGGGTCAGCCAGTACAGCAGATTGTGTCCTGTCTAGGCTTCAGGAGTAGGGGACAGCTGGAGGATTTTACCTGTCAAAAGAAGGCTTCTCTCCACAGTCAAATGCATCTTGTAGCTCCTTGACAAGATTTGCCTGCCCAGGCAAGCGAAAAAGACCTTCTTCCTTTAGCCCCCGCTGTCGGATAAAATCCACGCACTGTTCCACCAGCAGAGGAGCCAAGCGGTTCCCATATCGCTTCTCGTACCGAACAGTATCTTCCAGCTTCTGGCCAAAAATACCTGCGTGGAAAAAAAGAGAAATTCTACTTGGTTGAGATTCATAAAAACATTTGAGGAGCCTGTGTCTTCTGTTACAACCCATGCAATGTACAGATCATTTAAATGCACGGACAATTAAACTACTCCTAAGAATAAAACGTTCAATTTCACCTTTGAGACTCTCATGGAAATACACTGCTGACATATTTTACAACAGTGCTCAAAAGCATTATTTAAAATAAAGTACTGTAAATGATTTTTCAGACCATAAGCATAGATAGAAATAATAGAAATTGGATTTTCCATCGCAAAACTTCTGATTCAAAAGTGATACACATCTCCATCTTCTTTGGTTCATGTCTAATTATCTATAAAAAATAAGTAGCTCCTGTATCAGATTCAATGGCATATAAACAGTGCCTTTACACATGGAGGGCAAAAAAATTATAACTCAGGATTTCATTCCAACTAAACCAAATTATTAATTAAGTTTTCCCACATAAACAAAGACCATTCTTATCATGTATTACCAAATTGCATTATCACTATCTGCTTTAGCAACAATAAATGTTGTGTATGAAAAAAGATCCTGACATGAAAGGTGAAATATATCAGACAAACTGCAGGAAACCTGCATTTGTACTTAACCTCAGAAGAACACGGAGGTTTTTTGATAGAATTCACTTCAACCCAAGTCTGAGGATATCACTGCTACCACTGGAAAGACAGCTACTCTTCATAACTTATTTTACCTCTCCCTTTCAAACTGCAGAGCCAGCCATCAGAGAGAGCATCACAATAATGTTCAGGCACGTAATCTGTGATGGAAGGTCTCCCTTGAGACCACCGTTTGTTGAATAGTATTGAGGCTGAAGCAAGGCAATTCAATTTCTATATATAACAAGACAACGCTCAGTTCTGAGGCAGTCATGATCAGAATCTAAAGACCAAATAACTACCTGTGCTTGGAAGGCTCCTTTTCCAATTATGTACACAATAAAGTGGGGGAAAAAAAGCAAGGCAGTAAGTCAAATTGTGCCCTTCCCTGAGCACACAGTTCCTACTGGTTTAAAAATATTCAACAAGGAGAACAGAGTTGTTTTGGTTTGTTTTTTCTAAAGAAAGCCCGAAGTTGAGCTAGTCAGCTTTTTGCTCTTGGCACAAAAACTTCATTTGTCCATAAATTACAATTAGATGAACAAGTAACCACAAGCTAAGGTAGCATTCAGACTGAAGTGTCCTTGAGGGTAACCTTCAACGTGTACATTTTTCCTCCAACGAAAGAAAAATAACTCACACCTCAGCTGCAGGGGGGAAAGTTGCCTTGCATATGCTCTGTGATGTTATGGCAAGTGGGTGGTGAGCTGCCTGTCACCCATACTGAAGGTCTGGGGTTTGTGCTATTAATTTAAGTGCTATTAATTTTTACTGCAGCACGGGATGTAACTGGATAGAGTAACTGATGTCCAGCTAAGACACCCAGAAAATGTTCTGAGATGCAGAGCAGCATATTTTGTGATTTCCATGTTACTCACACTTGTGGATGCCAAAACCAGCAGTAGGTAAGGGGACTGAACATCACACAGTCATTCTTTATTCGCTCTCTTTTTTCCTGTTGTACAAAACCCAAACCCCAATAATTAGCAATTAAAGAAGGAATTTTTGAAGTTTCAGAGTGAGTCAAGCTTGGAAGAACACCAACGGACGTGGAATATTTGGTGTCCGCAACGTTCAGCCTCTTCACGCTGGCAGAGGAGTTAAAGTAAGTTTTCTTAATTCTTTGATACCTTCCTAACCTGCAAACTGCCTCTGGGGATGGCAGGAGTATTAAATATATTTGGGTTTCTTGTATTTCTGTCCAAGTTAAGGGTTGCTGCTGGTCAACATGGAGGTAATCCTCAAGTCCATCCATTTTCTAGACCCTCCTTCTAAAAGTAGTGGAATTAAGGAGGAAGGTCCACTGAGAGTCAGTTAAGGAATCTGTGGGAGTTTGGGGATTTCAGAGTCCTTCTTAATATACAAGAAGGCTGCTGTTCAGTGCCCCCAAAATCATCCCCTCTCCTGGCTGAACAAGCCCTACTCCCCCTGCCTCTCCTCAAAGGGCATATGCTCTAGCTCCCAAGCATCTTGGTGGCCCTTTGCTCAACTCCCTCAAGTTTTATCTTCCTTTTTTTTAAATAAATGGACGCAATATTTGGAATACAGTGTAAAACATGCTAAGCAGAGGGTGTTAA
>NW_010300294.1:7165-14504 GCF_000700745.2 Antrostomus carolinensis | reverse complement strand
CTGCTGATACTGCCCAGACTGCTGTCAAAGCTTCCTCGCTGCCAGGTCCACTCCTGGCTCATGTCCAGCTTACTGTCCCCCAGGGCACCCAGGTCCTTCCTGCAGAGCTGTTTCCCTGGGGTTATTCCTTTTCAAGTGTAGGACTTGGCCATCCTACTCCAGTTTGTCCTTTGAACATACAGTCTGAGCTTTCCTTCAAGAGCCCGTGAAGTCTCTTGGGTTTAAACACAAGAGTTTTTGCCTCTTTTCAAACAAAATTAATCAGTGTAAGATAGGATATTGCAATTATATGATGTACAGTTACAAGCCATGCCCACTGACAATACAATTGGTGTGAAAAAGCTTTGTCCTGTTGGCTCTACTTTCTTCTCTCCATGCTAACATTCTCTAATCCGTGATGTGCATATTGCAGCTTACATTTGCAGAGAAAAGAGTAAGTTCTCAAAGCTACTAGACTGCTTTGAAACTCTATTACTAATGACACTGCAGTCAAAACTCATCATTTTCTATTAATATGGTATTTTGGGATGCTGCCTTTTTCTTTTTCTTCATTTTACAATTGCCTTGCAAAGCATGCCTATTAGATAACAAATAAAATCAGAATGAGGGTTTTTTTGTGCAGTGTGAGCAAAAACCGTTCCTATATTATTATAAATTGCTGATGCACCACAACACAAAATGTATTAAAAACAGGTGGCAATCATAAAGCATTAAAATGTCTGTAACTAGTGTCAAACAGTATTTTTAAAGACAAATAGAAAGTAACGAGTGATTCACGTACAAAAGGTGACATATTGTAAATGGATGTGACAAACTTGGGTCTGTAACGTAGCAGCAAATCACAGGTACTGAGTCTGAGGAACTACATCTGAGGAAAAATAAAACCTGATTAGTTACCTCCAGCCAGTTACTCCACAATGATGGAGATGTAACCAGTGTCAAGAAAAAAAAAATAATCCAAATTGGAGCCTAAAATTTCCCAGTTTTGGTCCCTTAAGTGTAAGCACTGAATTGTTTCTACTACTGATTGTAATAAAGTACCTTGTAAAATAATGGACTTTTATTGAGACACTTAAAATCCACATAGCTAGGAATGCCTGAAGGGCAGACAGAAGAACCCCAGTAGTTGTCTTGGATTTGACAGATTAGATTCAGACCCTACACAGCCCTCAGAACACTGTTGCATGGAGTCTGGCCACATACCTACTTCATGGACAGAAAGGTAGGTGTACACCCCACCATCCTCACATGGCAAAGCTTCAGGGACTTGGCTCCCCATCTATATAAATGGTGACAATACTGTAATCTACCTCACAGGCGTGAGGTTCTCCACACTCAGCTTCGGGAAGCTCATAGCTAGCGTGGTCATTCTGACAACGATGTGATAACCTGAAGTTAAGACCTGAACCTCGTGGAAAATCACCACGTCGCACCTTGAAGCGCTTCTGAAGTCGACATTTATTACACTCCGCATTCTCCAATTTGTTTGGCTTTGGAAGCCATCTCAGGCAGGCTTGGTTTGGTTTCAAAGCTTAGGCTGAACTTCTCCAAAGGAATTATTTCCTTCACCTAACAAATGCAGAGCACTACACCAGGCAGCACATTGCCATGAAAGGAGTCAGTCGCGATAAGCCTGCATAAATATTGACTTGAAATTACAGACTTGCTGATGCCTTATGGAAAAACTACTCTGTTGCCAGAGGCAGGAGTGGCAGAAACGTGACAACCCTGCTTCCTTATCACGTTCATCATCTTGTGGTGTCTGTTGGGTTTTTGGAATAAAATCCATGATCGTTGTCCTGCAAGGTGCACCTTCTTCCACTGTTCCTTTCTAATGCTTTTATCCCCTCTTACCTTGCAACTGACTACTACTTAGATATTGCAGATTAAGAGTTGATGAAGAGTAAGATGTTGACTATTATGAAGCAAAGACGGTGCTGTGAAGAATTGTGGTTGCAAACATAGAGAGGCAGAGGCAAACAACAGTGAACAGTGTCAGCTATACCTGGTAACTACGAGCATCTCCTTTACAGAGAAGCAAGGAAAAGACAGTCCCACGTTGTGGAGACTACAACATACAGAGATAGTTTCACATGCTGTTTCTTTAAAAGTAAATTTCCACTACAGTAACTAAACAAGACCACATCTGTGGAGAAGGAAATAAAAGAGACCCATCATAACTCATGTTGTAATCCAAACCTAAGTTCTCCTCCTACATCTCAGTGTCTCCAAAATCCAGAAATGCACAGATGCACACGTGCTGACCTGTGGTTTGGTTTATCCTTGGGACAGAGTGCCAGAGGGGAAAGAAGCAAACAAAACCAACAAGAAACCTTGAGATTCAGAATTCCAGCAGCTTGGCTTCCCCACAGCTGGCGCAAGGCAGGGAAATGTAAAGGATTCCAGTTCTGACCAGTCATTAGATTTAATCAGCAGAACTGCTTTTTCACAGAGGCCCTTGTAGGTCTTTAAAGCTATATCCAATTAAGCCAAGATCACGCATAACATCAAAGAGGAAAATCACATGCTAGTGAAGGGCACGCCGAGCGGTTACTCATTAACTGGAACATTCCCGTGGCAGAAGGTTTGTAAACATTTCGAGAAACTGGATTTCCAAGCCGAACAGTTACCCATGAAGCTTATGAAAGACACTACAGTGCTGTATCCAAGCTCTGCATGTGTCTGCTCAGGAGTTGTGAGAGCCCTGTGGTATTTTCCATGGTACATATTCACAGTTACAGCATGTTTCTAAAATCTAAGGATGCTATTAGTCAATGAATTCTTTAACTACCAAACACAGGCAGGGGTCACATCTCCCGTCTATTGACTCCAGGCTTCTGATTCAGTAAGAGAAAGGGACAAAGATTTGGTGGCAGTTGTGTCTCCTTGCTCTATAAGGAACAGCTTGAGGAAGCCCACCTGCTGCTCTAGCCCTGCCATAGCGCACACTCCGAGATGGGTTTCTGCCTTTCCCAGGCCACCCCTCAGCAATTCAGATGACAGCGTAGTTTCCAGACAGCATAAAGCACAGAGTGCTGATGCTTTCAGAGGGCCTGCACCTGTGCACGTGTTTTCTCAATGTGAAGCAGAGGATCTCTGTCCTTCTAAAACAATTTCTGAGTTCATGGGCTATACTAATCAGAAAAGGTCAGTTAAGGACAAAGGAATGGATCTCAGCTTAGGATCTGGATGAATTTTAAGCAGTGCTCAATTCTACATCAGTAATTCATTGACAGTGAAAGTAACAGATGAGGTGAATGGCTCTCAGCAGCAGGGCTGGGAACAAAGGTCCTGGAATAACACAAAGAAGTGGCTGTCATGGCCATGTAACACTTTACATATAGAATTTTAAATTACTGTTTCTTATCAGCTTTCTGCTCTGGTGTTCCCCAGCATTAAGTGCTATTTTGAGTGGATCAAAGGCAGGGAGTATTTTCTTCTTCTCTACAGAATTTTGTAATGTACAGGAGAGGGAAAATCCCACAGAAAATAGCAGTGGCAGAATTTTGCTCCCACCTGACTCATTTTCTTTCTTTCAAGCCTTCTCCTACCCCACAGCCAGTGTGATGCCAGCAGTAGCTAAGGTAAGAGAAACTCCTGCCCTGGAGTTTAGCAGAGTTGCACACTAGGGAGTATTGCTTGGAAAAAACAACCCTGAAATAAGAACAGAACTAGCTACAGGCTGGAAAGCAAGGGAGGTAATTTTAAAACCATCCCTGGGAGCTTATCTCCATCAATCGCATCAGGGCCTGCACCATTTCTGTGGCCATGGCCAATGCCACCACCTTCTCCAAAACTCTGCTCACCCAAATGCACCACGCTATTGAATGTTCTCACCACTGCAGGCCAGCAGAGTTCCCTTCAGTTACTGCTTTCTCCACTTAACCTGCAGCCTTTCAGTACTTGAAGGGGGCCTGTAAGAAAGGTGGGGACAGACTTAGCAGGACCTGTAGTGACAGGACAAGGGGTGATGGTTTTAAACTAAAAGAGGAGAGACTCAGACTAGATGTAAGGAAGAAACTTTTTACACTGAGGGTGGTGAAACCCTGGCCCAGGTTGCCCAGATTGGTGGTAGAAGCCCCATCCTTGGAAGTGTTCAAGGCCAGGCTGGATGAGACTTCTAGCAACCTGATCTGGTTGAAGGTGTCCCTGCTCACTGCGGGAGGTTGAACTAGATGACCTTGAAAGGTCCCTTCCAACCCAAACCATTCTTTGACTCTGTGTGCTCTCAGGAGGTTCCTGTGATGGTACTTAAACAGCCAGTATCTTCTCTAAATTGGATTTTAAAGATATTAGGCCCTGTCTCTGTTCAGATGCTGCCCTCTGAGCACTGACTTCTCCTACAACACGACCTCCAAACAGGCCTAACATTTAATTTTTCAGTGTCTTATCACGATGCAGGTTTGATCTGGATTTCCAGGAAGGGTTCTACACCTTGTATCATCGCTGAAGATGATGACGTACCTCTGCCTAAACGTACAATGTCACAACTCCCTTGTAGTTCTTCCAGTGACTATCCAATGTTTTTCCCTGCTCATTTTATTTTCTGCATCGCGTTGCACAGCTTAGGACTGGCTGAGCTGCGTTATGTACGTACAGGCAAGGTTTGCAGAAGGCCAGTTTTGTCTGTTTTTTATACTTAGGTCTAGAGTCTGCAAATGAAGCGCTAAGAATTCGGTATGCCAGTTAATAAGACAAGGGTAGTTAACCTAATCTGCCCGGGGAACCAGAGCAAAGGCTTGCTGAAAGTCCAGTTAATGTTCATCTTTCTGTTGACTTCAGTGGGACATGGACCTCATTACACATGCGCACCCATCGTTCTGCAGCTCTGATCCAGGGGCCTTGTGACAATGGTCTGAACAGAAAACGTGTAAGAAAGCAGCTGAAACAAGTGATATGTAGAAGAAAGCAAATTGGCAGCACAGCCTCCATCATTCTGTCCTCTGCCTCAAGTGAAGCTGCAGCTTCACTTGGAGTTTTAGACACGAAGAGTTTCTGCGTCAGAAGATACGGGAAAGAATGAACAGCTGAAGCTCTTCTTGGAGCAGCTAAGGCTGCACCCCAGGCACCAAGGCAGCTGTCTGCAAAATTATCAGTTAATCCTTTATTCAACCTCCAAACATTTCTCAAATAGTTAAGTTTCTAAACGGGGCACAGACAGCACTAATTCACACCGACACCTTGAAATGCACTAGCAGGCTTCACACAGACACATCCACATCCTCCTGGCCGGGCTCCAGAAGGACTCAACTCCAGCAACCAAGGGAAACGCTTGCCTCGGGGACGGGGGTTCAGGGGGCAAACACCTCTCAATGCTATCTCAGCTGCAGGTGAGAGCTGGTCTCTGCTGTAGCTCTGCAGCAAGTCCCTTGCTGGTTGTGATCCCTCTTTTCAAGGCATCGCCCCTGACTGCCTGCACACACAACCCTCCAAAGCAATGACGCCACTACATCCCTACTGAGTCTTGTGAGCAAAGAGCTGCCTGGTCTTGCAAAAGGACAAACGGCAGCGTGGAGGAACAGTTTAGGGAGCAGCAGGAGATGAAGGTGATTGTGCAAGCCCTGTGTAAGATCATTTCTCACACTTCAGAACAACATGACAGTTTCTCCCTTTCACTTGGGATTTTCTCTGTCCAGCACAGTTTTTAAGGCAGCACCAATATTCTCCTCTTCCCCCACGCAAAGTTTTGTCCTCATCATAGAGATAGTTTCTCCCTACCCATCCCAAGCACCATGGCACCTTATCACTTGTACCTCTTTCTCAGACATGCATTTCCCTTTCAGTTGACATATTTTGAAAGCAAGCCTCCTCTTTGCCCTCCTCCCCACAGTACTGCCATGCTCTGCTTCAACATGAATATGTGCAATGCAGAAGAAAACTGGCTTTAAACATCTCTGTGCAGCAGGTGGAGAGGCAAATGCAGGCTGCAGGGCAGTGCAGCACTTGTAACAGGACAGTGCACTGTAGGGCTACACTTCAATCCATCAGAAATTTCTGCATCCAAGGACTTAGGCTTCTGCACAGATGCACATTTATCATGTTGCTTTGCTCCCTTCTCTTCTCTCCACCTCATCCCACACAGACAAAATGCAAAACCAAACTCTTTTTCCCCAATGTTCTGCCAAACAGGAGACTCAGAGCATCACAGGTCTGATTCCCCCACTGCTCTCCCTGATTTTTTGCTGAGAGGCTCTGCAATAATCTTGTCTCAAGGCACCTCATTCAAACAACCCATTCACAGGCTATTATGCAGAGGAGACAGTATCAGCTGGCCAGCTACAAACAAACGAACAAAGAAGTAAATAAATCATTCCTGTAATGTTGGCATCCGCATTGTTTAATGCCTTTTGTTTCTGCACTCTCATCTGCCCCTGCACACACAGCCCCCTGGACGTCTCAGCAACCACAGCTGCCCTAGCAAAGCAGAACACAGCAACAGAACCCACCTACCTTTACGGAAGCTGAAACACCGCTTAATTCTCCTGTAAGTAGTTTTAGGAATGAAAGGAGCTGCTGCTAAGGCACCTGGGCTGCGGACTCCAACATTTCTGTCTTCAGGCATCATACAGGCCAGAGCCCCCACGTCCCTCCAAAGCTTCCCTTTACCAGCTGCATCCAGGCGAAACACCGCGACTGCTCATTGCTGCTGACTGCTGAGGAGTCTTTCTAATAGTGTCTTTTCCTCTGGAGCTAGGAGATTCGTGGTCTTCTAGATCTTGCGTAGGGCTTGAAGTGATTTTAATGTTCTCTGCTTCAGTGTTGCTTTGGGGAACAATTTCCTTCCGTCTCTCTATTTCCTTTCATTTCTTTTATTTCCTGCGGCGAGACCACTGTCTATTATGCAATGTCACAACAAAAGAGTTTCAGCAAAAAGATGTATCTTCCATTCAAACAGAAGTGCCTGCACAGACGGAGGGGGAGAAAGACCTCTTTCTCCCAGCTCTGGAACAGAAGGTTGAGTGGCAGAGACTCCAATTCCACAGGAAAAGGTCAGCGCTTCGCGGTGTGCAAGGGGAAAGAGCAGAACAATACCAAAAAGGCCACTGAAGAATCCTCCGGGATACGGTACTCCTTGCTGGCTGCCTTTATCTCTGCAAAAACAACAGCCCCTTCACCCAAAAGGTGACAGATTCCTTTCAAATGGCCTTTTATATACCCAGCTCCCTGTCTGATGTTCTCATGGGCTTCTCGCTTCTTTTATTGCCTTCGAACCACCAGAAGCTCTCATGGGAGAGGCGCGTCAGATGCGGCAGCAGCGCATCTTTGCCGGCAGGATCCTGGAGAGCTGCTGAGGAATATGTGCCTCCGGACGGGGATGCTCTGCTGGCTCGCTCCCTCC
>NW_010300294.1:0-7132 GCF_000700745.2 Antrostomus carolinensis | reverse complement strand
AGCCAAGGCTGCCGCCGCCGCCTGCGCCAGCCCCTGGCGCGCTGCAGGTGCAGGGGAAGGACACGGAGGAGGAAGCCGCCGCAACGCAGATTTGTCTGCTCCTCCGGCTGACTTGGAGTTGACTTCAGGCGGCTGTCGTGTGCGGCAGCTTGAAAAGCAAGCAGGCTGTGCCTGGCTCCCACGGGAGGTGCCAGACCTTACACCACTACCCCTGCTAAAACGCTCACGCTCCTTCTCCTCGCCTCCTCCCTCCCCCTTAGTTGCAGGCTCTGCAGTTAAAGCTCAGGCCTTTCCCTCCTGTAAAAAATTGCCTTTTCAATCTAATCAAGCAAGGAATTTCACGTGCAAAGAGGCATTACATGCCCTGGCTAATTTACTTCTTTTTTTTTTCCCCTTTCAGAATTTTTTCCACAGTCACCTTATTCTTTCGGTGCAAACCCCAAGCTGTTTCTGATCACCTTAGCAGATTCCCACCTGCCCCCTTCTGCCTTCTCTTGCTAGCACAGGTTAACAAGTAACAGTTTAATGATATGGTTAATCATTTACAGAGCTCCTTGCTCTGGTACCAGGAGTCCTTTCCCACTGCCAGACAAACTTTAAATATCAGTGGCTCACCGAGGCTCAGACACATCCGTTGCATGTGTGAGCACACACAGACACACACAGACACACACACACACGAGCTTGCTTACAGTGCTTAAAAGAACCAGAAAATTCAAATACGTTACTCAGAGTGGCACTTGACTTGTGTGACACCAGACTATTGTGGTTTACTGTCTAGTACTGAAACGTAGGCAGCTGATATAAATCTGCTGTTTTGATTAATTAGCTCTCTGAAATAATTTTGTGTTGCAAGTAATTACTTATTACTGGCTAATCATGATCATGTGACTGCAACTTTTCTATATCTTGTTTATAGCTAATGTAATAGATTAAAAGATTTCTAACTTCAGCAGCTACAGATCAGGAAGATCTTAGACAACTTAAGTCAGAAGTGCCCTTCTATGGAAGGGTGAGACTGTTGCAGCAGTGGTAGCAACATCAATGTACCACAGGATAATAAAAATAGGAGTGTGTCCAGCCATACATAATTACAGAACAGTTAATAGGGCTTATTAAGACTTGTTAAGATAGCTCAGGTCGTCAAGTAACAAGTAGTTAATAAAAAGAGGGACATGCTAGAAACACAGTTCTTAATGGTGACACATCCCACGATGCTGCTTTTACCTCGTTATCGCGGTCAAACCTCCCTGAACACTAAACCCAAAATCTTGTTCCATCTATTCTCCTGGTTTCCAGGGAGTTAACTGTTTGCTTCCCAATACAAATAACCCTGAATTGGTTTATTTGCTCAAGAAATCCAATAGAAAAAAAAAGAAAAAGAAAAAAAAGACCACGTTTAGAAGTGTTTTAACTACAAATGAATTTAAACAGTAGTTCCAGGATTGTACCCCTCTCTTGTTTTATGCAAATCAGCATGCAAAGTCTTCAGCGAGGTGCTTCCTTCAGTAATTGGCGTTAAATACTCCTACAACAATGATGGTGTCCCGAGAATTTTCATGGTGGCTGAGGAGGATTCCCAGCTGTAAACCAGAAATAGCTTTTGCCCTATAAAAGCAAATGAGGGGCTGCTGAAGACAGCATAGAGTCAGAACTCGGGAGATTTGGTTTCTATTCGTAGCTCTGTGCTTGGACTTGGCTAGAAACAGAGTTTCAGCTCCTCATCTGTAAAATGCAGATTGCACTTTGCTTGCAGAAGAACTGCAAGGTTGGCTTTCCTCATTCTTTGCAACAGAAAGATACTGAAGTGCTGGAAGCCAAGTGCAAATACCCACAATGATACTCTGAAAAATCCAGTTCTGTTATGCCCCCAGATGTGTTATTTCCACGGTAGCTTATGCTGCTGTTGGACTGGAGTAAGAGAGCATGAGGAGCTCAACCCAAGGCCTGCTTTACAGAGGGAAAGTTGGGGATGGGTGATCTTTGAGCTGTAGCAACAAGCAGATTTCTTACCTAGCCTACTTGCAGAAGACACTGCTCCTCCCATCTCCCCTCTCCCAAACCAACTCAATATGCCTGCAGAAGAACATGGCTTTTTAGACAAACTTTGTGGGTTTTGGGGTTTGTTTTTGTTTCTTTAAGCATCCTCCTATAAGAGCTATGTGCTCAGACCCAGGACTGCGCCAGTTTATTCGTGTACAGGGCCAGATCCCGGTGAGATGACCACTTAGCACCATCTTTCCAGGACATGTTTCCTCAGGACGAGACAAAAAGAAGAGTCGTGTTTGAAGAGGTGCCAGACAGGCCCTAGCTGACCGAGTCCCTCAGCACAGCTCACCAGTGAGGCCAAAGCCTTCTCCTAAGAAATGCATGACCTGAATAAAGCACAAAGATGAGTGGTTTAGGAGACGAATTTTGTTTAAAATGAGAGTCCCTCCCATCCTCTCTCCTCTGGTCTACCTGGCAGTTGAGAAAAAGACATCTGCAGTCAGCAATCAGAGTTTTCAGTGATAACTGCTCTTCTCAGTCATGAAACAGCACAGACAGTCCTGCCTGCCTGACTTTTCCAGCAACCTGCAGACAAGTCCAAAAAGCATCTGATGCAACATGGGTGCTCTTTTACAGTGGAAAAATATTCCTGTCCCCAAACTCAGAGATTTGAGAGCTCCAAGGATCAGACTGATTTATGTACTGAAATTTTATGCACTTATATCAATCATTACTTGTATTATAATAATACAGACATTATCCCCAGAATAATAATGATTAAAATGATGATAATAATTTGCAGCCCATTCAATATGAGAGCTTTTTAAAAAGACAACGAGGCATCTGAAAATAAATTTTGATCCAGTACTACTGAAATTATTGGGTATGCCAGTCAAAAGAAAAAGGATCTGTCCTATACTGCTACTGCTAATATTCTGAGGCTTCTGTCGGAGCACATGGCTTTATATTACACTGTTGCTGGCCTCGGCTGTCACTTGCAGGAGAACCACTGGCAGCTTCTTCTAACAGGCCTTTATGAAACATATGGGCGGTCTTTTAGCGGCTGACCAAAGGAACTACCCTGCTTCTCCCTGCGGGAAACCTGATTTCATAGAAGACCAACCTCCTGTGGAAACTTCCCCTTGCCTTGGTAAGGCATTATCATGTGCTATCCTCATCAAAGGAAATGGTCCCAGACAGTTTAAAGCCTTTTAACCGAGCCCTCTGCATGGGAACATGCCAGACACCTGCATTGCAAGCGAAAACAAAGGGTTTACACTCCACTTTTTGTGACAGATTTCGACCATTCTCCTCCTCTTCAAAACTCTGTGACAGAGAGATGACAGAAGAACCCTTATGTGTCTCTGTATCTGGGAGCCTCGCATGTTCCCTCACTGACTCACCTCCTCCAAATGGCGCCCATATAACCCTGCGAATGGATTTCACCCAATCCTCCATGTCATTCTGCGTGCTCGCCATAAGAAGGTACGTCTCATGATTAGCTGTCATCCGCTCTCGGTCTCCTCCTGCAAGACAAGATAATTGCACTTAGAAACCCTTTTCCTTTCCTGCCCAGCCAAGTTCCTGCCAGACCAACTGCTGAAAGCAGGAGCAGCGGCTCCAGAGCAAGCAGACACGGATACTACGCGGCGCGGCGTTTATCGTCAGACACGGCATAAAAAGAAGGTCCTGTAAGTACGTTCCCCATCAGACAGCGAGAAGCTGTCACGCTTCCAAAAGGAAATGAGAGGATAAATGTCAACAGTAAACAAAAACAGCCCCATGCCATTCCAAGAACCACAGGGGCCTGTGCTAATCTGTAACTTGATATACAGACTGGAAATTCTGCAGCAGTTCTTGTACCATGGTGGAGAGAATCAACGCAGAGAGAGATAAGCGTGCTTTGAACAAGTGGGGATGACTCCGGTTTTATTTCCAGGAACACGCTGTGTCACATTCACAGCAGTGACATTTGATGCACCCAAGTGTTGCTGTGAATCTCTAAGGAGGAGTCAGCCCATGCTGGCAGCTGACATGGTACAACTCCCTGCCTCAGATGGGTCTGATGAGGATTAGATCAAGAGGGAACACACTGCCTTATTATCCTCTATTCAAAAGATGGGCCAACACCGAGAAGGTCAAAACCAGAACTTGGCTTGCCACGGCTCCAGGTTTTCACACTCATTTCACCTCCATTCTAATGGGCACTGCCCTGGTTTTTAGCTGGCACAGAGCTGGGTTTCTTTTCCAGCAGTTAGAATAGTGATGAGTTTTGCTGTTCAGCCTGGGACTTGTTATGAGAGAGACACTGAGAACACACCAGTGTTTGCATTTTTGCCACTGGAAGTGAAGGACTTTGTGTTCTGTCAGTCTACAAGCACAAGATCTAAGGGGGCGAGGAATATTTCAATTAATAAGCTAAATTGGCATTTGGATGTGCCAATGAGGCATTCCATATCATATCACGTCATGGTCAGTATATTAGTGAGGGGCTCTTCCTTTTTTAGCTGTCTGCCTTTCACTCGGGCTCTCGCTCTCCTGGGATTGTGGTTTTGGTTTGGGATTGTCACTCCTCCGGGATCGTTATCTGGGAACGGGCCAGGCTTGGTCAGTGGGTGGTGAGCAATTGCACTGGGTATCACTCATTTGTATATTTTGTTACTGTTATCATTATCTCTACTTTACTATTAGTATTACTTTAAGTTTTCTTTTATTTCTGTTATTAAACAGTTCTTCTCTCAACCTACAAGCCTCCTTATCCTTACCCCCCAATCCTCTCCCCTATCCCCTAGGGGTAGGGGGGAAAGTGTGTGAACAGCTGTGTTGGCTGCTGGTCAAGGGCCAGCCCAGTGAAACTGTCACAGGTACTATGATTCAAACCACCTTTCCAGCACTGCAGAAGGAGCAAACCCTTCCAGAAAGATAGCACCAGACATTCTGAAGCCCTTTTGCTGAGCCAAGAGCATACAGATATATTTCACACACAAATGGGATGCACCTAGAAATCCCGTTGAGTTTTGTGTTCATCTTTTTCCAGCTTCTTCCATCCCTATTTTTAATTGTAGTCATATCTAAATAAGTATCTCTGTTCATTACAGCAGGAGTACTGCTCCTGGGAGGTATTCTGGAGAGCACCATGCTCAGTGCTGGACATGAGAACATCTAGGTTTCTAAAGAGAAATTTCTTCAGGGCTAGAAAACCCAACCATGACTTCCTGGCACAACCATTCTGAATGAACCTACTCGCATAGTCCGCTCCTTACAGAATTAGGACACACAACTGTAAAAGGGATTTAACTGAAACATGGTGAACACAAAAGCCAGATTTTCCCAGACACGGGCAGATTCTACTGCTGAAGAGTTATTCTTAAGGTTTACATCATTATTCAAAACTTAAATTTGAACTTAGAGATAAAGAGAGACTTGGGTTTTCTACAGTCACAATACAGTCATTCATACACCATATGCTCCCCAAAAAGGCATTCAAAGTAGTATTGCAACAACCAGAAGTACAGGACATTTTGGACTATACCACAGTTCAAAAGTCTGAAGAACACTACTTTTTTTCTAAGATATAGTTAAAAGGTAGGGATAAACTTATTTTAAGCGCTAACACTAGAGATAGACCAGCATGAGCTAAACTGCACTGTATATTTTTGGAATCTTTTCAGTGACTGGCGTTAAGAATTGGTACAAAACATGGGTCTCCTATGCTATGTTCCATCATTTTTACCTTTCAAACAGTGGAGGATGAGGGTATGGGGAGCGGAAGCATTAACATCCCAAACAGTAACACTCCACATCAACTCTGCCCACCAGAAACCTCATAGTCAGGCCCTGGAAATTCACTCTACTTTTTACATAACCTTCTTGACCAGAATGAGGACAGGTCTCTCTCACTTAATCAAGCACGAAGAGTAAACATGATACTGTCTACAGTCTACTTAAACTAGCATATTTAGCTTTATTTTATCATCTAGAGTTGTCATCCTGAAAAGACCCCAAATTAAAATAATATACGAACAGAAAGCCTCAATATATTGTCACAGCTATTAAATATAACACTAATAAAGATGGTACAGAGGAAAAGCTGCAGCACAGCTGGGCTCTTTTTGTGGCTGAGAATAACTGAAAAAAAAATATTTATACTATAAATTTATTTATACTATCATATTGTACTGCACCTTCCTTTTTTTTTTTCCTTTTAAATGGACCAGGATCCTGTAAGGTGCCATACGAAAAGAACAAAAAGATGCATTCACACAAAATACGTATCAGATCCAGGAATAAAACCCCAGATGGCCTGATTTTCTTACTAAAGAGACAACAAAAAAGATGCCAGCCATAGCCAGGTGATGGTCCTCCTCTCAGGTGTCCATCAGATCACACTCCATATTCTTTTAAAAGCCTCAGTATTTAAATTCAGCAGATTATACGAGATTTAGTTAATTATCATGTTATGACAAATTGGAGAGCGTTCTCCAGATAAACTGGATTAATCCCAGAAGCCTAGATAAGTTCATTCACAGTGTGGATTCCAGAGCAGTACTCCATAAACAACTAACTCGGGTAGACACCCACTCAGCTAATACACAATTAATCTGTGCTTAATTTTGCAGGGAAGGAAAACATTTGGTTACATTATCTTTCAGCATGAGAAAGCAAAGCTCTCCTAACAAAAGGAGCTTCAGCGTTTTATAGCAATTCTGTGTCTGTCTACTTTGTAATTCAGCTCCTCTCTTTCACACCACAATATCAGACCTTGCAGGGTTCTTCTACTTGTGCATTAATTTTGTTATTAAAGAACTGGAACTCACTAAAAGATTTTGGGGGATACAATAGCACATGTTGGATTTGTCTTTTACTGCAAATGCTAATTTTTAGTGGGAATATATTTTAAATACAAAACTAACAAGGTCAGGAGGACAGACAAGAAGAAATGACCTTGATTCAGTAAAGAACCATCTCAGATAAGTAATATCAGACAAACAGAAACAGAATTAAAAGGACCTTTCTGAATCTTCAGTAGGTCTGCAAGACACTTTTGAAAGAAGCTGTTTAGAATCTCCACTTTTTTTTCTTCTTATGATATTATGGTTATGATTAAAATGACGCACGAGCAGATCACAACCTCCAAACATCA
>NW_010300293.1:0-9772 GCF_000700745.2 Antrostomus carolinensis | reverse complement strand
TGCAGGAACTTCACCAGACTGCCAGGACTGCCATCTCACAATCCTATAAATACAAGTTCCAAGGGAGGCCCTTTTGAGTTCTCCTAGATTGCAGCAGGCTGCATCCAGCATTTCCCTCTGAGTGGGACACCTCTCAGAGCTCACAAACTCTTAAGTTTGTGAAATGTGGAGGTCCATTGCTGAAGACCAGCGACAGGACCTGGGCTGAAACCCTGCAGTCCTCAAAGCTCAACCCTTTCCCTATTGAGAAATGCTGAAACATATGAAGTGAGTATTTCACTGAACTTGAGGGGAATTTTTAACAGGTATACCTTTATGTATATTATATATCTATGCCCATGTGTGTGTGTGTGTGTGTATGCAATTTGATTTAAAAAACTTTATGAATCAGTCATTGATTATTGATGAATTAAGTTTGTTAGAAAATCATATAATTGTCTTGTGATTTACTATAGTAGTGTTAATGAATCTCCAATTGCTGCTACTTTAACCTTAAATTGCTGTTACCCCAAACTCATACAAAACACATAATTGTATACTAAAGCCCTTCATTGAGATTACTGCACCTAATCCTTTTAGACATAAACTGTTACCCAAGTCTGGGGCTAGGAGTGGATTCAGCTGCACCCAGACTCCTCTCTGAGGAGTTTAGAAAGCAAAGGGGTCTACTCTGAACCTCATGACTCAATGGGAGGGCCTTCCTTTTCTTCCTTCACTGATCCCTGTATAAATCACTCCAACATGACTCTGACTCAATTTCTCCAACCCACATACAAATCATTCTAACTCAATTCTAGTTTGATTCCTCTTTTGTATACTTTTTCCATATAATAAGTAATAGAGTGAACCTTGCCATCAAACTGCATTAATTCATGTTTTTCTACAAATTCATATTAAAATCACCTCTCTCTAATATCTTTCTTGGTGATTCTTTAAGTGACATTAAGTCCTTCCACATCCACCTGTGACAAATTGGCATAGTCAGCAGTATGGTGAGTAGTATCACTGGCTACTTACTAAAGCATGGAATAAGTTTGAGTCCCAGATTCTCAGAAGAATGGGCTCAAGATAATTTGCATGATTGGGAAGCAATAGAGAAGCAGATAGATGCTGCAAGGGGTTCGACTTAGGATGGAAAAGATAAGGGTATTATTTGCAAATTGCTAGGTACCTGTTTAGCAGCTGCTTATCAAGATGGGAAGAATAAAAATAAAAGGGAGCAGGAGTTAAAAGAGGAAAGAGAAGGCAGAAAGGCAGCTGAATTAATACTGTCCTTGAAAATTGAGCAGCTGCAGACACAGTTACAAGAAGAAGAGGAGGAAAAACAGAAGTTGAAAGAAAAGGTTGAGATGATGCTTAAGCAGGCTCCCTGTCCCCCTGACATTGTACAAATTAGCAAATTGATTGCATCCCCTGAAAAATGGGATGGAAACATAAGGGATGACCCCAGCGATAGTGAACCAGAGGAAGGAGATTCTTTGTTTCCCTCAGATTCCTCTGAATATGAGACTAGACTCACCACTAAAACAGAATACGTTCTGATTCCAGTTGGTTCTCAACAACATTTCGTAAAATTTCTAATAGATACAGGAGCACAAATTTCAACATTAACACAACAGGATATTGAGAAGCTGGGCATACTTCCAGCCATGATACTGCCGCAGTGAAAGTCCAAGGGGCCAGGAGGAGGACAAGGAACCTCACTGGCAGACCTGTCCAGCCTGCACAGGCTTTGCCAAACTCTTGAATAAGCACATCTCCACATGCCTGCTCAGTGCCATATGCATTTTTTTCCAATCAGCTCAAAACATTGCTTGGTTTTGCACCAAGCATAGCATCAGAATGTTTTTCTGACTTCTCAACAGATCACTAAAGGACATGTTCAGTACACTAGATTCTTACATATATCAAATTGCTTATCTGTAGGAATCTCCTGTTCAGCTTCCAATTCCTTGCTCGATGTAAGACTTAGATAAGACTTTCCACTCATCATTATTGTTGTTAAAAGGTTAAGTCTTTAGTTCATATCAGCCCCGTTGACTGCTTGCCATCTGACTTAACGTGGCCACTGACATGGGAGCTTTAAATCTGCAATGTGTCTGCAGCCTGTAACCCAGTGTTTAAGCTGATATATTCGTCTTTTAAAAAGCAAGAATTAATTGGGAGGAAATTCCACTGTTATTTAGTATGTGTGCACATTTGTAATGACAAGTTCTGCTTTAACAAGTAAGAAATAATCCAAAATCTCTCATGTACAAAACAGAAGGGTTGTGGCAGAGACTCTGTACCAAAGAATAAGGCAATAGTAGTGAGTTATCACAGAGACAACTAAACCAGATTTACTACATGTGAGTATGTGCACCTTCTCCTGAATGACTCCCATGTCATATACTGTACAGGTCAGAAGTGCAAGAGAGCTGAAATGAAAGCTAAACAGTAGCTGTAAATTGGGCATTTCCCGACTTGCGCACACCACAACAGAACTATTCTTTTAATCATTTTGGCATGTGGATTTATTGATTTGGGCTGACATCCTGCATTTCCCTGGGGTAAACAAGCTAGGAAAAATTCTTTTTGCACCACTTCATATCTCTGCCAAGTCTGAGCATAATTTGGTAAGACAAAAACAAATTGCTGAAGTTCATGAATTGAGCAGTGCATAAGCTTTCAGTATATATCTATACCTTGACTGCATGAGTTTGTAGTCTTAAAACTACAAGAATGAAAGTAGTGCCTGGGCATTTCGTTGGTGTTGGGAGACTGGGGTGAGGAGGTGTGTGTGTTTGTATGTGGTAGCACATGGCTCTCCGTCTAGGTCTGTCTTGGAAGGGAGTGGCTTTTTAATAAGCTTTTTGATTAGCAAAAACCTGAGAAATGATGTAGCTAGTTGCTATGTGGAAGTATCCTTCCAATGATTCAGGAATGTCAGGGTACAGGAGGCTACATCAAAGCCTTCTTCATTCCCAGGTGGGGATGAATGGAGGTGAACAGGGAGAGAGGGCCTTCTATAAGCATGAACAGTGTTGACAAAGGAGAAAATGCAACAGAGGCATTGCTTCACTCCAAGTGTCCCTCTAGTCCCTCCAGATATGACGGCAGGAAAGGCAGGTTGATAAGGCATCCCCAGAAGACAGCTTTTCCTCTCCATCCTTGTCTCCTCTTTCAGGGGCCAAGAGGATCAAAATATAGGTCAGCCTCCTCCAAAGCTTAGTAGAGAGCACTGGTCCCAAACTTGTAAGATTGTGAAGCATGAGGTACTCCTTCCTGTACTTGACCTGGTGGTGACTGCGATAGTCCTCATTTCTTTAGATGACCCTAGGTGTTACTTCATGTGTTTAACACAAAGGCAGAAACTGAAAATGAGCCAGGTACCTAAAATCATAGAAAGAATCAAGAAAATACTGACATGCTGTCATGGTTGCCTCCTTATACCAAGTGGTGGAAAGTATGTCAGAAATATATTGGGGCATGTTTGTGAGGTTGTCTGGGAATCTGTCAAAGTGAGATGTGAGTGATTAAGTGAGATGATGCTGGAGGACCACCCTTAAAAATTTTCTACATCTGTGTGTCTGTTTTCTGTAGGGTGCACAAACAGTTCAGTGAATTTGAAGCATGCCTGAGTTTCCCATCAGAGGGACCTACACGGTTTGCTGCTATTCTAGCATGTAGGCAGCATGAGCCATTGAGGAAACAGAGCCTTGGAGCAAACTAAGGGGCAAAACATGTCAGTACAAGAAGCAGTTTGTGGTTTAGGGAAAAACAGCGTGCTGCCTTCCACAAAGCACAATTAGTGGGAACACAGCTTCACTGATACAACTGAGTTGTGGGTCAGGATCATAAGAGATAATGAATAAAACAGGTGACACTGGTAAAACCACCCAGTCTACATGAACAGATTTTGGCTCCATTACTCAGCCACAAGGCTGCAGAGTCTGTTTTATTTGAAAGTATAAGGCAGTTGAAGAGTAAAACTCTGCCTGAAACACCTTGTTTACTCTTTAAGGGTATAAAGGATCAGGTGTAGCTTTCAAATACAAGTCCTTCTTGGGGTGAGGAAGAGTAGATGACAGGTCAGCCACAGAACTGTTATTTCTGAGTCTGGAGAAATAACCTTGCCAAAGTAAAAGAAGTCTCATGAGATAGAAAGGAAAGGAAGAGAGAAAAACATAACAGAGCAAAGAGGTGGTGTTTGTGGTATTGTAAAAGGAGAGGGGGAATGTGTGTGTCTGAAAAGGACTTGGAAAGTGACCTGATAGAAAAATTATTTTCCTGGAAAAAGTGGACACCATACAGAATTTATTTGGGTAAATTATGTGTCTTTTGTGAAAAAGCCGTATTTGTAACAATAATACACTAGGGAATACCATATTTATATCACTGTGTTGGATTATAATCTGTCATTGCTTTTTATTTTATATACTCTTAAGTAGATGTATTAGGTTTGCATGGCAAGGTTTTGGTAGCCAGGAGTCTACAGGGGTGGCTTCTTTGAGAAGCTGCCAGAAGTTTTCCCCATAGAGCACATGCCAGCCAGCTCCAAGATGGCCAAGGCTGAGCCAATCAGTGATGGTGCTAGCACCTCTGGGATAACATATTTAAGAAGAAGGAGAAAAAAAAAACCTTGTGCAATTGCAGCCAGAGAGACGAATGAGAATATGTGAGATCACCAACTCTTCAGACACTCAGGTCAGTGAAAAAGGAGGAGGAGGAGGTGGTCCAGGTGCCAGAGTAGATTCCCCTGCAGCCTGTGGTGAAGACCATGGTGAGGCAGGCTGTCCTCCTGCAGCACGTGGAGGTCCATGTGGAGCAGATGTCCACCTTCAGCCTGCGGAGGACCCCAAGCCAAAGCGGGCAGATGCTTGAAGGACACTGTGAGCCCATGGGAAGCCTGTGCTGGAGCAGGCTTCCAGCAGGACCTGTGGACCCATAGAAAGAGAAGCCCATGCTGGAGAAGGTTTGGTGGCAGGGCTTGTGATCTCGTGAGGGAACCACGTTGAAGCAGTCTGTTCCTGAAGGACTGCACACCGTGGAAGGGACACATGCAAGAGCAGTTTGTGAAGAACTGCAACCCATGGGAAGGACTCAAGTTCTAGAAGTTTGTGGAGGACTGTCTCCTGTGGGGGGAACCCCACAATGGAGCAGAGGAAGAGTGTGAGGAGTCTTCCCCCTGAGGAGGAAGGAGCAGCATAAACAACATGTGATGAACTGACCACAACCTCCATTTCTCATCGCCCTGTGCCACTGGTGGGGAGGAAGCAGAGAAATCAGGAGTAAAGTTGAGCCCAGGAAGAAGGGAGGGGTGGGGGGAATGTGTTTTAAGATTTGGTTTTATTTCTCATTATGCTGCTCTGATTTGCATGGTAATAAATTAAGCTAATTTCCCCAAATCAAGTCTGTTTTGCCCATAACAGTAGTTGATGAGTCATCTCTCTCTGTCCTTATCTCAATCCAAGAGCCTTTCATTATATTTTCTCTCTTCTGTCCAGCTGAGGAGGGGAGTGATAGAGCAGCTTTAGTGGGCAACTGGCATCCAGCCAGGGTTAACCCCAGACAGCAGGGGAGATTGAACTGGAAACTGATGTTTTATACAGTGGCTGAAAGTTCATCAAGCAATGCAGAAATCCCAGGTTGAAATTTTATAATAACTTTTTATAAAAACATCTTAATAAAGGTGCTTGGTAAGACTCTGGGCATATGTAGGAGTGTATTTTCAAACAATTGTCTCTAGAAAGTCAGTTAGAGATCTTGGAAGCTTGGTTACAGACACATAACAGCTATTCATGTTGTTAATGCAGAGAATATCACAGATTCATGAGGAAACCCTGGAGCAAAACAGTTAATAATATAGTGTAAACATTTTCCATACAGAGGTCACATATGACTGACACACTGCACTACCGATTTGATAAAACACTTCTGTAGACTAAAACAACATAAGCCAGGCTGTCACTCATTTGAGCCTTAGCCTCAAGGCTTATTTAAGACATAGAAATGAAAACGAAGTGTGTTTTACTGATACCCTCTCCTGTTTCTCTTCCACTGGTGCTGGAAGGACCAGTAGGAGTTCAGTACATGTTGGAAGAAATTGTGGTACCTATTGGTGAATGACACTGCTATTTGTACTCTGTGCCCTACATGACCCAATCAATTCTCTGTTGCAATAAACATCACTGCCTATCTAAAGAATTTAACCTGAGAAATACTGAACCCCAAACAAATGTCATTTGACCTAGATTGGATTTTTTTGTTTGTTTGTTCATTAAAATTGTTCATAAGGTTCCATTTCCTGAGGCAAACCAAGGGCAATAGAAGCAGAGATACGTAACTAAAGATAATCCTTGATGATCTTACATTGAAACATCAGTGCTCAGCTACTGCCATCCATCTTAATTATCCTGCTCTACTCAAATATTCAAATTAACAGTTCCAACCAGGAATTCATAAATATCAAACCTTACTAAAAAAGCCTACCTTCTATTTTTATCTCTATTTTATTATTATATATCAGACACTCTACCCCGGCTCAAGATTTAGAAATGATGGGTTTGTGTCTTAACTTAGAGTTTTGACTGATATGACAGCAGACTATTCCTGTCCCTTCATATCCCTTTTGTAAAAAAAGACCTGTTCCTAGAGAGAAATATGTGGTGCTATTGCAGTTAGCTATGTGGGTGAAGTTTCCTTGCTGTGTCTGTTACAATCAGCTTCTCAGAATGCTTTTGCTCATTCAACCTTATGTCTAAGATAAGAACAAAATATTACTAAACTTGAGCTAGGCTGAGACTAAACCAAGGCTGTTTTTCTCAGTCCTTGCTAAGGTAGGTATCTAGAAAGGTTCAGGAACACACCCCTTGATATCAGTTTGCAGACTAGTTGTCTAACCTACCTTGGTGAAGGAACCCACAGAGCTGGCCGACTAATCTGTGAGCAAAATAAATATTTTGTCAATCTACTCCAGCAGTCAGAGGGACCATAAGCCCAAAAAAGAAACCCAGATATATTGTGGAAGGTCAGAAGGGTGCTAGAAGCTTCTTAGAGAGAATGAAGCATATAATGAAAACTATCAAAAAATTACAGTTGTAGCTCGGTAGTGCATGGGACCATAGTTGCCTAGGTCTAATTTTGTAACAACAGTACTTCCAGCCACACAAGAGGGATGGACAAGGGCTTTCCACACTGACACCACTAAGAAGGAAGAAATTCCTTCACCAGAAAGAAACTGCAAACTTTATAAGGTTGTTGTGAGTCAGTTCTCTCTCCAGATGAACCTTCAGCAATATTTGCGTCATGCCTTACCAGTGGAGCAGATGTACCATGTACCATGAAGCTCTTCATGGTACTGAAAGAAATATGCTGGACCTATGACAATTAGTGAAAATATTACATTACATTTATGCACATTAATTAGTCCTTGCACAGAGAAGGCATGTGCCATAACTGATATGCACAATAATTTTGCTGCTCTACTGAAAACTTCTGGAGATGGTGTCATTGTATTATCCATCAGGAGGTTGTTTATCCCAAAGACTTGTCTTCATTTTATACCACATGATAATGTTGGAGATATACACGATGAAAAACACAACAGTGTTGTTTCTTCGATTTTAGTCTTTTTGGAATCTTTATTTGAAGACTCTCAGGCAAAGCAAGGTCTTTTTTTGCCAGCTTCCTCACTGTTACAAGCACTGTGACTGACTATGGTTGCTAGTTCCTTTTGATCTTGGGGGTAAATCTGAACGAGTGGCATGAGTTCACTTTGGACCGGGACTTGAAACAATTGTGAAGATTTGTCACAAAAATGGTTTAGCCTTCACTTCAATCTTTAGCATGCATGATGAAATTATAGTTCTGTTGTATATACAGCAATGTATATAATTTTCAGTGAGGACTTTCTTATAAAAAGGTAGAAACCTACGGTCACAAATTTTATATCTTGGTGACTCCCTCTAGGGTCAAAAAATATGATTTTAGGGACTGATGACTTCATGGCAAAAGGACATTAAGGAATTCCCTTGGACTGTTATCACAACATGTTGACTGTGTCCAAATTCAATCTGCATTGAATTTCATTATATTTTTATTAGTACAAGTGTTAAGCATAGCTATAAAAACAAATTTTTCCCCTGAAGATTTCTGTTTAGTAATGAACAACATTTTAAGAAAAAATCACTACAGAAGTCATTATTCATATTAGACTGGTTGTAAAATGACTAAATGATGGTTGGCAAGTATAATTATTAATGAGGACTCATCAATAATATGGGTTTTCTTCATAAGTCTCTCAGGGATCAGCTGTCAGGGGAATATTCCTCAATATTTCCATGTCAGCTCTGAAGGAAAATACAGGAGGATTATGGCTGTGCAGGGAGCCCAAATATCAACAGCAGTGAAAAGGAATGGTGGTTTACGCAGCAGGGACCGTTAACTCAGGAGAAAAGGGTTATATAGAAACTGTGAATGTTTTTGCTGGCTCTGGGTTTGCATGTGTCCTTCAGCAGTGATAGCATGCCTGTCTGGTTTGAGGGCTCCCAAGCAGAAGACAGGGAGAAGCATTGTCTTGCTGCAGTGATCACTCTTGTGGTCAGCCTGGAGGGGAAAGGGCAGCAGCTTCCAGAGAGGTCCCGGGTACAGACAGAAAGGACAGGCTGTATGAAAAAGGCTGTTGCTGAGGATGTGAACCACTGCTGCCTCATCTTCTTTATTATCACTCCCATCTCAACCTCAAGGCCTGATATTTCTGAGAGGTCTAAAGCCAGTAACATTTTTCCCTTGTCAGTGGACTCCAATTTCAAAGAAGGATGTTTGGATGAAGAAGACAGAGATTGTTTGTGGTTTATAGTAAGAAATCATAAACAGGGCAGAACTATCACTAATAAGAGGATGGTAAAACATCAAAACTCAAGCGCACTTTGAAAGAATAATAAGCCTTTCAAATCCTTAGCTTGTAATATTATAGTATATTGTGGTTATATCACAATGATTTAAAATGTGAGAAATAGATGTAATTCTACTATACAAAGTTGTCTTAATGAATATATATTATTTCTAAAAGTAAAAACAAAACAAAACAAAAACTTGCAGTATTTTTAAGGCTGAGTTATAGCTTCCCTGACAAGGACTGGGTTAGGGACCAATTAAGCAATCTGGACATCCATAAACCTATGGGTCCAGATGGGATGCCCCCGCGGGTATTAAAGGAGCTGGCTGAAGTCATTGCTGGACCATTTTCCATCATCTTTGCTAAATCGTGGGAAACAGAGAGGTACCTGAGGACTGGGGGAAAGCAAATGTCACTCCAGTCTTCAAAAAGGGCAAGAAGGAGGACCCAGGTAACTACAGACTGGTCAGCCTCACCTCCATCCCTGGGAAGGTGATGGAACAACTTATCCTTGGTGCCATCTCAAGGCATATCAAGGATAAGAGGGTCATTAGGGGCAGTCAGCATGGCTTCACCAAGGGGAAGTTGTGCTTGACCAACCTTCTAGACTTTTATAAAGACACAACCAGGTGGCGAGATGATAGTAGAGCAGTGGATGTGGTCTACCTTGACTTCAGTAAAGCATTCAACACGGTCTCCCACAGCATCCTCGCTGCCAAATTGAGGAAGTGTGGACTGGATGACCAGGTAGTGAGATGGACTGTGAACTGGCTGGTGGGAAGAAGCCAGAGAGTTGTTGTCAATGGGGCAGAGTCTAGTTGGAGACCTGTGTCTGGTGGAGTCCCTCAAGGGTCAGTACTACAACCAGTATTATTCAATATATTTATAAATGAC